>NW_021604679.1:556305-574408 GCF_004785775.1 Grammomys surdaster
GTGTGTGTGTGTGTGTGTGTGTGTGTGTGTGTGTGTGTGTGTGTGTGAAGGTGAATGCAGGTTAAGTGACAGATTGATGCTGAGTTAAATGTTTGTAACAACGAAGCTTAGACTGCCATCAAAGCTGGTACTGCTCTACTGGGAAAGCTGCCATGAATTCGTGAGTAAGTGTTTGCTCAGCACAATTAAAACAAAACACAAAATGTGTTTCTCCATGACCCAGAATAAGGTACAAGCAGTTGAGATACATATGTGTGCAGAGGGAATTAGAGGCGTTGTGTCCATGTTCCAGTGTATCACCCTATGGCAAGCCTCCGATTTCATATCTTCAAAATATTATAAATAGATCTTTGTCCTAAATATAGATAACTCTTTACTATCTTTAAATACTGGTTGCCTCCTGGCTTAATATTATCTCTATAACATTAATAGCACAATAAATAGTATTCACCCAATATCTTCAATTATTTTCCTTTGGAGTAAATGTCTCCATTTCCTTTGATATATATCAGTTTTGAAAGTCACACTTGCCATTTAAATTATTGAGTAAGATGGGGATAGGATTACTAATTTTCTCTTCTTCCCAAGGAAGAAGATTTTCTCCAACTAGACTTCACTGATGCAAAAGTATTTCCAACAGTGAATGTGTGTTTAATATATTCTGGTTTTGCAAACACATTAGGCATCATTAATATTAATTCAGGAGAGCCTAATGGCTTCACTTTGACTTTCCATATATTAATTATCATCTTTTTTGTTTGTTTTTACCTTGTTTTATTTTCCTTTGGGGAAAAGATCTCATTTGTAGCCCTGGCTTGTCTAGAACTTGCTATATAGAACAGGCTGGCCTCGAACTTGCTGCCATTTTCCTGCCTGCTTGTCTCACTGCTGGAATGTGGGGAATGAGGTACCACATTCAGTCCTGTTATTGTCTAATAAGAGCTCCCCTGCTGTTTACCATGCACATGGAGTACCCACTGCTTAGCTCAAAATAGAGATTGGTAAGGAAATAAAAGTAGCCAGAAGGAAGGGCTGGAAATGTTTAGGCGGGCTCCCAAGGCCTAGAGCAGCAAGATTTCCACAGTGGAGTATACTGAGAAGCTATTGCGCCTGCTTAAGCTTCCAGCTTCGCGCTGTCAGTCCAGCAAGTTCAGGTGATGGATGGTGTGAATGCTGGCCACCCAGGACACAGAATGCTTGGCAAGCTCCTGAGAGTTGTCAAGTTTGGCTGGGATCTAATCAGAGAAGCCTCCTTTCCAGCCCAGAAGCCAGGGCCATAAAAGGAAAACAGAGTGTCTCAGCTATGTTCGGTATCCCATGGATAAAGAGCTGTTTTCTTTGGACTAACTCTCCCTTTCCCACCGCAGCATGGATCTCACAGCTCATCCACCTCAGCCGTTGCATGAGAGCCTTGTGAGAAATCTCTGCACACACACAGAAGTTCTACTTTGGAGGAAGTGGAGATTAAAAACAGTTTATTTCATAAATGGTTCTGCATTGAGTTTCCTAAAGTAGTACAAATGCCTTCACCACTGCTCTGTTCCTGAGGCCTTAGCAGAGTATCTGTCATATGGTATATAAAACTACTGAACTAATCCATGGAGGGCCAGAACAAGAAGTCGAGACTATATATTCCAAAAACCTAGAACTGATTTGAAAACATTGATAGAAGGATGTCCCATTTGAGTAATTCAACCTCATTTGAACATTATACCATTGTATACAAAATATCAATATCACACACTTTCTTTACATGTGTTTGCCATTTTTTGTGTTTATATATCAGTTTTAAAATATATATAAAAAAAATGTTGGTAGGAAAGGAGGCGGGAAATACTTAAAAGTACCTTAGAGTAAATGTTGCTTTTTTCGGAAAAGTCATATAGGAAAACATTTACTAGAATGTTTAAAGTTCCTTGTCACTACTAGATCACAGATTTATTAACTGCTTTCTTACTCTTGTTCATGTTAAAAAAAAAACCTTGAATTTCAAAGGAAAATAATTCAACATCTCCTAGAATTAACCAAGGTTATCCGAAGGCAGAGAGACTCTAGACCCTTCACAGCCTGTGCTTTCTCTGCCCTGTAGACTCCAGGCTGGCAATGTCACATCACCAGTGTCTAAGAAAGCTGACATTTATAAGGTGTCAAGCTATCCCATGCTCCTAAGGGATGATCAGGACTTCTAAATATTTGCAGTCATTTACTTATTCAAATTAATTCAACATGTGCATTTGTGCACAGAGAAATTTCCACAAAATTCAAAAAAATGTATTAAAGGGCCCTTAAGGACTCTCTGAAATTATCCAGTGTGTTTAGTTGGGTAGACTTGGTGATAACTCTGTGCCATGTTAGGAAGAGAGACAAACCATCGCTCCGTGTAACACATCACTTACTCACATAGCCGGGGTGTCTGCTTTTCTATTCATTTTCAAGGTGTGAAGAGGACATCAATGAATGTGCCTCTGATCCCTGTATCAATGGAGGCCTGTGCAGGGACTTGGTCAACAGATTCCTGTGCATCTGTGATGTGGCCTTCGCTGGCGAACGCTGTGAGCTGGACGTAAGCGGCCTTTCCTTTTATGTTTCCCTCCTACTGTGGCAAAACCTCTTTCAGCTCCTGTCCTACCTTGTTCTGCGCATGAATGATGAGCCAGTTGTAGAGTGGGGTGCACAGGAAAATTATTAACAAGCATGTGAACATTCCCAAGTGTAAAACATTGACTTGCAAGAAACATCTCGTCTTGGTGTAGGTCTCTAGGAAAGACAAAGAGAAAATTAAGGAACAGAATCCATCTAGAGAGGTGGTTCTCAACCTTCCTAATGCTGTAATCCTTTAATATGGTTCTTCCTGTTATAGTGACCCAAACTATAACATTATTTTTGTTGCTACTTCATAACTGTAATCTTTCTACAGTTATGAATTATAATGTAAATATTTGTATTTATTGGTGGTCTTAAGTGACACCTGTGAAAAGGTCATTGACCCCAAAGGGGTCGTGACTTACAGGTTGAGAAATGCTGGTCTGGAGGCTGAATATGCATTTAAGCATACCACATGTAGTTTGGGTCTATAGAAGATATTTTCTTATTCTACTTTTTTAGACACACCAGAAGAGGACATCAAATTACATTAAAGATGGTTGTAAGCTACCATATGGTTTCTGAGAATTGAACTCAGGACCTTTGGAAAAGCAGTCAGTGCTTTTTCCAGCCCCTAAGAATGTTCTTAATACAGCCAGAAAGATCTCACTGCCCAATATACTGAGCCCTAAGGCATTGTCATCCTCAGCAGTTCTATGCTGAATGGTTTGCATTACATTTAGAAAACCTTTTCTCTCCACTCCATCTCTGCATGTTCTTATTTTCCTGTTGACAGTTTGCCCCCTTCACCATGATTCTAATTTGGTGTGTGGTCCTCTTTCTCACCAGTTATCTGTAACATGAACATGTAAAAATCTCTATGAACATTTTTATAGTCACGTGTATCTTTCTGCAAAGCTATTCAAATGAATTGTGGACAGTTCTTTTCTACATGAAGAAGAGATGAGTTTATCTCCAGTAACATGGGGAAAAGATGAGTTAGGGACAGTGCTCACAGTATTCTTCACCAGCATCGTTTCTGATTCCATGGACCATCCTTTCCACCAGCAAATAGCAGAGAGCCTTTTCTCTATTTGTTGCTCTTATGTTTCCCCCTTTTCCATCACAACTGAAAACGTTGTTAGGAACTAACACATTTGTAGGAGGGTTGACTTTTCCATCAAGTTTTCCCTGGTTCACTATTTATGCTAAGTATCTTTGCGGGAGGGGGGGTATATCAGTCCCACAGAGGTGTCATTAGTATTCATTGAGGAGGAAATACTTTGCATGAATTCACACCACCACTGAAGTAATAGTGGCCTGAAAGATGCCCTTCTGTGAATGTGTCCGAGTCTTCAGAAGCCACCCTGGTTTGAAGGCATGTGGGTAACTTTTCTTTTGTGTATTATCAATGCTCACTGAGTCATGATTGTTTTAAGACAGAGCTTTTGCTGTGGCAATGACCAAGGTGAATCCAGCTATGTCAATCAGACAAAGGACAAGATGATGCACTTTCAAAGTAAAACCCTGCATTTTATTTATTCCTCAGTACTTATAAATTTTACATAGCAAACTTTCACACAAGTAGCGATGCTGAGCTCTTTCCTTCCTTCTCAGCATCTTCCTCCCATGCAAAGCATTGTGTTCACACCACTATTTCAGATAACCTCTTCTAAAGTCAGATTGTTGTAGCCAGAAAGGTAGGGAAAATGTTCCCAAAAATATTTGCATTCCTAAGTATCTGCAGTAAGTAGATTTTAGTCAGAGACAATATGTAGGGTTTCAGGTTCACTCCCTTCTACCCATACCTTCAACTGTGTGCTTACAGGCTAATGTGCTTACAGACTGCTGAATGTGGTATACTCCCTACAGAATATATTTAAGGAGCATTTACCCACAGTATCATCCTCTGTACAGTTCTAATGCTTCTATTGTCACTGTAATTGTCGATTGTCGATTGTTTTTCTGTTTTCCAACTATCTTATTATCATTTCATAACTTCTTGATAAATTCCCTCTCTCTATTCTCCATGTTTCTCTATAGTTCAAGTGTGTCTGTGTGACTAAGGATTCTCCTCATTTTCACAGAAAAATAAAATCTTTTCTTCTTTATGTTCTGTTTGTCATTCTCTGGTGACACATGCCTTTGCTTACTTGGACTGAGAGTTATACAGTAAGTGATCCACAAGCAGGCACAGTCACACAGACACAGACACACCAGCAGCAGCACCACCACCAGAAATAAGTATGAGTATTCATCTCTTGATTACTCCTTCCCCATACATGTCACTGCAAGTAAACACCATGACACCAAGGGCCAGGTTCCATAAGCTTTCTTTGTTAGGCAATTGATTCTGTAGCTGACCTTTGAGAACAGACTCCAACACCCTCACCTGTTTTTACTGTTGACTTACATCATCTCTGACAAAGCTGGTCTTAGTTTGACCTAGTCATTAGGAAAGACCATCACACCTAAGGGACAGAAATTCACACACTTGGTTTTTCATAATTCACATACATTCTTATGTATCAAGTCTCTGTAATAGACTACTACGTTTACTTGAATAAAAACTCATTTCCCTTTGCTGATGTTTCATCTTTAACATCTGTATCATACCGGATTGTGATCGAGTTGATTGTCTTCCTCCCTTGTGAGTATATACAGAAGAGTGGATTTAAGTACTCTCTTTGTCTGCTGAAGGAAAAAGAATTAGAGAAAACAGGGAAACTTGGAGAAATGCCATGTTTTGATTGTAAAGAGAAAAGTAAATTCAGTTAGTTCTGGTTCAGAAATCTGGGTCAGGATTGTGAGAAACCATTTTCAGTACATCATTTTTTTCCAACTACACTTTTTCAATACTACATCAATAAAAGTCCCTCCCATCCCAACTTTTTTTTTACTAAGTTTTTCTGGAAGATCACCAAAAGAGAAGTTATTTAGTTCAATACTTCCAAATTAAATCTCTTTCTGAAAGTAGGGCTATATACTATTTGAGTTTAGTAATTTAGAGAAGAATTCTGTTTCAACTACTAATGTCCTTTTCAATATATATTGTTTACTGCTCAGCATGGCCTTTAACACATACTCAACAAATGATGTAATAAATACTTATGATATCCTTGGTAATTCCTGGGCCAACAGCCATGAATTAAACATGATGCTTACCCATATAAAGCCAAAATGAACAGCAGGTGAGGAAGGCAGATAAATCAAGATGGGCAATTCTTCAGTCAGTCTTGTGATAGAAGTAGGTGTCCACCGTGCAGCCTGGGAAGCAAGAAGCTTTTGTCCAAAATGAAAACTAGATGTAGAGCATCAAGAAGACAAGCTTTACAAAGACTATGCTGAGATTTGAAGGTAAGTAGAACCCTGGTTGGAAAGGAGAGGTGGGGAAGACAACAATATTCCAGGCAGGAAGAGCTGTGAAGTTTGGATGGTATGGCTGGAAACCAGAGGGGGAGCATGGTGAGCCTACACTGTAGAAGAACGGGCGAATGAGTAGAAGTCACGGAAAGACTGGCTTTCCATCCTAAGAACACTGGGAGCCTATAAATACTTCAACATAAAAGTGACAATTACACTTAAATTCTCAAAGATCACCTGAACTTCTATGTAAAATGGATTAAGGGCAGACAAGACTGCACTAATGAGTACATAACTAAGAGACTACTATAGTAACACAGACAAAGGAAAGATTTTTAGACTACCAAGTGTAGTACCAAATTCAGAAAAGGGTCTCCATGAGCAAAGTCTGAAGTTGTATAACCTAATGACCATTTGTGACATAGTGTCATTCTAGAGTGACGGTTAGTTCAATATGGTGAAAGCTATTTGAAAGATTGATCCGCTGAATAAATGAATGACTATAAAGCCCTGACAGACAACTGCAATGTGATTTATATGTGTCACTATTTTAGACTTGATATCAAGAAATAAGTCTGGGCTTAATATATAAACTTGAGAGTCACATATTAAATTTTATGGTTTTGTGGATACCCCTATGCAAGCCATGTGTAGCATTTGTCTGTTTCTCTACAATGGTGCTACCTTAAAGTAAAAGCAGCACACACTTGTCACCCGGATACTATGCTTAGGGTCTCATTCTCTGACCTTCGCTATATTCCGTGGATTAGAAGCCTGAGAGCTCTCATCTCCACACAGAGGGAATGAACCAAAGAATGTATGCAAGGGATAGGGCACTGGGTGTTCCTCAAGAGTTTATCTGCTATGCCCTCACTGGTCGCTTGTATCCTCATTCTGAGCTACAGTCTGCATATTTTTCTTTTTCTTTTTTTTAAATTAGTCTTTAAAATTAATCATCCCATTCATTTATGTATCAAATGATATACCCCTTCCCAATTACCTCTCCACAACCTTCCCATCCCATCCACCCTTTCCCCTTTCTCCTTTGCCTCTATGAGGGTGCTTCCCCACCCACCCAGTCCATCTCACCGCTCCAGCATCCCCCTATGCTGGGGCATAAAACCTCCAAAGGATGGAGGGCCTCCCCACCC
Organism: Grammomys surdaster; assembly: GCF_004785775.1. NCBI lineage: Eukaryota > Metazoa > Chordata > Mammalia > Rodentia > Muridae > Grammomys > Grammomys surdaster. Next base: position 563,403 of record NW_021604679.1, read on the forward strand.
ACTGATGTCAGAGAAGGCCATCCTCTGCTACATATGTATCTGGAGCCATGAGTCCTTCTTGTACACTCCTTGCTTGGTGGTCTAGTCCCTGGGAGCACTGGGTGGTCTGTCCAGACTACATTGTTCTTCCTATGGGGTTGCAATCCCCCTCTGCTACTCCAGTCCTTCTGCCAGCTCCCCCACCGGGGTCCCTCGAGCTCAGTTTGATAGTTGGCTGTGAGCGTTCACATCTGCATTGGTCAGATCTTTGTACACTGATAATCCATTTGTAATGAAACACTGGTGGTTTCCTATATTTCAGTTACCTTTGCAATTTCTATACATTTTACTTTCTTACAAATCACCTGTTTCATCTGTCAATGTTTTAATGTTTTCACTGTATTACTATATTTTTTATTGGATATTTTATTTATTTACATTTCAGATGTCATCCCTTTTTCCCATTTCCCCTCCCTTTTATTTTACTTTAAAATGATTACAAATCTGCAGGTTCGTCTGTTACAGGCTGTTCCAACATTGCAAGCTCTTCAAGTGTTCATCCACTTGTTTTTGTTTCTGTTGAATTTTACACATGACAGAATTTGTCTTCCAGTGGTTTGTAATTGTCATTGGTGACCATAGTTCATGAAGGTTCTCTTCACCCCTCCCCTGGAGTGAGCCTTTGTATAGCAAGTCATACACAGGTCTTAATCTGGACCTTTTGCTGAGAAGTTGAGTTTCCTATCTCTAATGTAGCCTATTCTCATATCTTCTACTTAGCTAGTCTTAGAGCATCAGGGTTGGGAATTTGCCTTCCACAACTGATTTTGGTGGGAACTCTTCATACATTACTACTCAGCTGCCTCTTGAGCCTCAGGTTGCAGGGAAAAATTAGAGCTGCCGCGGTGGTGTCCCAGTGGGTTTCCACGCTGTGGCTGGTCCCACATGTGGGAGGAATGTCTATGGTTCCAGCAGCCTGGAGGCTTTGGTGGCGGTAGGCCCCAATGACACTTTATTGTCATGGCGGATGGTGGATGGATCTAGGCGAACCCCCATAAAACTCAGGGCAGTGCCAAGTTATATAGGGAGGGAGAATGGGGAAGGATCTGGGGAGGCATGCTTAATTTGTTCCACCCTCTGGCCTTCATTAGTATGTAAATCCCTAGGCCCTGAGGCCTATGGTCTCGCCCTCTATCCGGGCACTTTGGGAGGGGCTGTCTGGCCTTCATTAGTATGTAATCTGACCTATGTGACTGAACAATGTAATTCTATGGAGACGAGACTGTTTTTCAGGACCCTGGATTCTTGGTGCCCACCGAACTCCTGCCGGTTCTCACGCAGAGTCTCCGGGTTCTAGGCAACTGCTCAGCCATGACCCAGGATACCCTTATGCAGTCCCACATCAGGTCTTTGCTACCTTCTCGTAACTACTTTGTAGCTAGGCAGAGATCCTCATCTTCAGCTTTCTAGCATTTGAACAAGTCTCTCTTTACACTCTTAATTTTTTCTCTTTCTCTGACAAAGTCCTAGCCTTCCTGCAACCTGGGGTGTAATAAAACTTCTCTAGGACCCTGCCCTAGCAGTAGTTCTGGTATTCTTTACATCTTTGTTACTTCACTTTGGGCTTCTTTTTATTGACCATAATGTGATCCTCAAAGCATATGCTCCCCCCAACACACACACACACACACACACACACACACACACACACACACACATACACACACACACCACTCAACAGTAGACTTCTAGGTCAAGGACCATCTAACACATCTGCCACAATGATAAGAGAATTATCACTTTACAGTAACCATGGATCTTGAGAAGTTATATTACTTTCTTTTCTTGATTTTTTAATGTGGATAAATGCTTTTTCTGAAATGAATGTTGCCATGACATCATAACAAGTGAGAACACGTGAAAGCTTTGCTAATGCAAATAATGAGCTTTGCTTAAAGGCTTAACGATGTCACAAGGGCAGTAATTTTGTCAGTTTGTGTTTGCTTATCATTTAGTTGTATATTATAATAGCTTCCTCAAAGCTTGGCTAATTCCTGTATCTAAGTCATATTGAATTTGGTCTCCCTCAGTTAAATGTCCTCCTCCATGTGGCAATAGTTTTTTCTTTTTCTTTTCTTTTCCTTTCTCTTCTTTTCTTTTCCTTTATTTATTTATTTATTTTTCTAGTAGTTGTTGTTTTTGTCTTTGCCTTGTAATTTGGGGTTACATCTTGAGTAGTCTAACCATGAATATTCTAACTCGTGGTATAAGAAACTAAGAATTGTTTTATGCTCTTCCAAAAACATTTCGATTTAGCAAGTAGTCAAGTAGCTAAATTAAAAACCCAGTACTGGAATAGTGCTGTCTTTGAGATGCACAGTGCAAATCTTTGCTCATCTCTCCCTGTAGCAGGAGAGCTTGCAGTCTGCTTATGTGCTCACTTTTCGTGGTCTATCTGGCAATGCGAGAGGAAGCAACTTTTTCCAGAATTACACTGCATCTCCACAGCTCTACTCTTTCTAGAATTTTCTGATTCAATTTTCAGTTTCTGTCATAAACCTTTTTAATCGTATTCTCTAAGCCTTTAAGACAGCAAAATTCACTTCAATTTTAGTGAACTGAGGACTGTATTCAGAAAACAAGCTGAACAAAATGAAACTCACCAGTTTTCTGCCCTCTGAGCTCAGCTCCCCTATAGCCCATACATACTTCTGTTAACAGTGTTCTACAGGTTGCTGTTTGTCATTCTGTCCACGTCTTAATAGTTATTACCAAAAGTTGGTATAATAAAAATGATTTTATCATCACCTGAAGGGGAAACTGAGATTCTGAGTAGGTCATGTTAATCCCCCTCTTGTCTGTGCTGTCAGGTCATCTCTGGGGTTCAGGTTTTCCTTTTAGGCATCACATTCAAGGGAAAGCATCAGGGATGTCTAGGACTGTGCAAAGGACATCTTGGAAATAATAGGAGGATAAAGGAATAGTTTCTCTAGAAAGCACAGGCTGAAAGGAAGCACAAACATCACTTTCAGCTTCTAGTCATTACCATTTGAGTGTAAAAAAAGGCTTGCTTTTGTCAAAACCAAGAGAAGAAATAAGGCATGGGGATATCATTTATAGGAAGATTTTGAGTCTGCATGAACAAAAATGAATGAACATTAGAATTCTTCAGCAATGTTCCAAATTGATTTGCAGCAAAGTGAACTCCCACCCTAGAAACCATCAAATAGAAACTGAATAACGAGGCCAGGGGTCTTGTCAGGGAATACTTGCACACTGACTGGGAGAGCTGCATAGACTTGGCAGGGTTATAAGCACCAATCACAGACCAATTCAGCACAATTAGCTTGCATCTTAAAAATCGGTTAATGTTGCATTGTGTGTTATCTATGACTGCAGAATAGTGTAGTTGGATGAGAACAGAACTTTTCACTCAACTAAAACTTCAGGGAAAGTGTAGCTTGTTTGGCCAAACAGCCGACCCAAATCTCCTGACCCTTGGGGAAAAGGGAGGGTTGGGAAAGATACATCTGTGAATTTCAGATCATTGACAGGTTATTGTGAAGAAATGTTTGAGAATGAGTAATATTCTTTAGAATGTATTTCTAGGTACACTGATTTATTATGCTGGTTTCTTTGAAATCAAAACCCACCAGCTTTGTCTATTTAATACACGAAAGGCACCTTTATTCAAAGGAAAAGCAGACTGAGCTGTGATGCTTCATATACACAGAGGAGGTTTTTCTGAGCAAGGCTTGAGGTCTGTACTGCTCCACTATCAATCATTTTTCAAGCAGGATCTGCAGAAGGACCAGGCCCCAGGTTCAGGAAAATATAGAGCCACTGGGAAAGTTTAGTTGAATGTTCTTGCTTTCTTAAATCAGTAGGTAAAATAATGCTATTAGAAAGATATTCCATTGTAAAGTGTAGGAGAGTTCCTGTTAGAAGATTAAGTTAATGCTCATTCAACCATTCCTGAAATACATATCTGTAAAATATTGACATTATAAATATAGTATATGAGCATTTCATGTGGCTCAATCTACTGCATATGTTTCTTTTTTTTTTTTTTTCTTGTTATTAGAAAAGTTTTATTTAAAATACTTAAAAACAGAATACCTTTAGTAAAACTTCTACACCCACCCATCCACCACACCCATAAGGATTAGAAACAGAGTTTTTCAATATTTGACCTGGGACTATTGGATGTTCGAAACTCCTGAGTTCTTTAAAACTTCTGGGTCTGCTCACAATCTATTGAACTAGAATCAATGAAGAAGGACTATAGGGGCTGATATTTGTTGTTGTCAGTTTTATGTGTATGAGTGTTTTGCTTGTATGTTTGTCTGTACACCATGTGCTTAGCTGGTGCCTGAGGAGGACTGAAGAGTGTGTTGAATCCCCTGGCACTGGAGTTACAGACAGTAGTGAGCAGCCACTTGGGAGCCAGAAATTGGATCCAGGTCCTCTGGAAGAGCAGCCAAGGATAACTGTCGAGCCATCTCTACAGTCCCAGGTCTGAGTTCTCAGTTATTGAAAAGTTCCATTTGTTCTTTCAGATAAAATTTTGCTGGCCTAGAATTTCCAAATGTCTTCCTTCAGCTTTCTGAGTGTTCGGATAAAAGACATGTGTGGCCATGTCTGGCTCCGGCAATTGCTGTTGTGCTGATGCTAAAAGCCATAGACTTAAAAGAAATCCGAGGATGTTTCTGATATCTGCTAGGATGCTGTTTCTCCTGAATTTTGAGTTATTAATGAGAAATATTGTTTTAAAGGGTTTTAACGGATTTTAGCAACTGTCAAATCCAACTCATTTTAATATTAAAGAAGAAAATAAGTAAGGAGAGGAAGTGCCTAGATTAAGTTATAAAATATCAAATAATTAGGCTGAGGAGTTGGCACAGTGGTTAGAGAACAGTTCCTGCTCTTTCAGGGGACAAGATCTCTGTCCCATGACCTACATCTGGTGGCTCATAACTAACTACAGCTCCAGGTCAGCAGGTGTCTTTCTGGCTTCTACCAGCACCCCAACACAACACATGTGATCATATGTACACACACACACACACACACACACACACACAAGTCTTCATAATATCGGGTCTCTCAACCCACTATTTAATATTCTTTCCTTCCCTATGCTGACACAATAAATCATTCCTTCCAGGCAGGCTGCAAATACGGTTCTCCCTGTAACCTAGAGCACTGCATTGCCTCTACATACTGAACTAATCTTAAAGAATAAAAATACATAAAACCCAATCCACATTAAATCTATATCCGTGAAAATATAGTCAATCTAAAGATATCAAAACATCCTGAAGGTTGATACAATGAAGATTGTCAACCATTATTACTTAATATTTTGGAGGGTGATTTTAACATTTTATCTATGTATATCAAACTGAACAGTGTACATTTAATCCAGTTTACTGGGGGAGTAATTTGGCCTTTGGCTTTTCCAACATGACAATGCGAGCCACAGATTTTGGCCTGACACTGACTCTCCAGTGGCGGCAGACCTCATCGTATCTGTCAATGTAATTGGTCCTCTTAGCTTCCACATGCTTAACCAGAGCTCCTTTGTCTTCAGAGTTAACCTGTGTGAGTGGTGCAAGTCTTTCTGTGGACCAGCAGCTGATCCTGGCTTTCCCCTTGATGATTGGGATGTATTGGGAAAGATATATTACATGGCCCTCATCTTGTGACACAGGGTAGGCAGGAAGATCATCACCTCATCCTGAAGAAACAACACAAGATGAACCTTCTTGATCTTCAGCAAGATGGAGTCTGTATTGACCTCTGCTCAAGGCACAGGTCTCTCTTCATGGGGATGCCCCTTTGCCATCATCTTTCATCTCAGTATGAGCCAGCAGCCTTTGCTTCTTCTCCATCTTTGTCTCTGGCCTGTACTTGTGAGCAAGTTTAAGCTGCTGAGTAGTTGTTTGCTTGTCCAGGGCCTGAGTGGACAAGTTAACAGCAGGAGATACTTTGAACAACTCTTGGAGAATAGCCCTTTGCTGGCTGCAGGCTGACATAACGGGGCCATTTGCAAAGTGAACAGGGTCTCTGGGGCTAGATATTCTGTCCAATGCTGAAGTTGTTAGGTTCTTTCTCAAACAAAGTATTCACCAACTTTTGGCCTCCTGCTTCTTCATGACTGCAGGGCCTAGGGCCACCTTCTTCTCCTTATTTTCTTTGGACATCTTGTTTAACTGGATGAGAGAGCTCATTTTTTGTTTGTTTGTTTGTTTGTTTGTTTTGTTTTGTTTTAATCTTAAGATCCTAGAAAGTGAAAAAAATAAAGCTTGATCTAGCTCGATGCTATAATAGAAGACAAGGAGATACAAAAGGTCCAGGAAACCCTCATACTATTCCTTTAATAAAATTCCTTTAATAAATATTCACAACTTTATTAAACATATAATATTCATCTTCAAGATGAGGAAAATGAGATTCAGAAGGGTGTAGCATCTGGTCTAAGGTTACACTGCAAACAGATATTAGAGTAAGGCTTAGCATCTGGGAATGTTTGATACCAAGCCACAAATCTCTCTACTGTGCACCATTACATACCTAAAGTCTGTGGTACTGAGCCTAAGGTCCCACACCTGCTAAGCAAGTACTCAACCTCTAAAATATAGCCCACAGTCATTTTTTAGTTTTTATTTCTTTTGAAAGAGGCTAAGTTTTCCAAATTGGCCTTTAATTCACTCTGTAGCTCAGACAGACCTTGAACTTACAATCCTCCTGCCATTCAATTTGTGATCCTCTTGGCCTGTAAATGTCTGAAACCCCAGACCTAAACCGCTAGGCTGGCTTTGTCGCACAATCCTATAGACTGATTTCTAGGTAATTTACTTCTATCAACTTGTTTGTTTACCATGAATTTGTATTAACTAACTGAAGCATAAAAGAAGGAAATGTAGTTTTATTTATAATTTAAAACTATAATTTGGAATTTAGAATGCATAAATGGGGTTTGTATACAGAAAATTTTGAAATATTCCACTTTCTTCCACTAAAACATTCTGTGAAAATGTAGAAATGGCAGAGATTCTGCTGCAATTTGAAATAATCAATAGATGCACCTACACAAACTATTTTCAATTTGAGAAAGAATGAATTTGTAACTCCTCAAATTTTTCTGTCTTACAATAATCCCGAGAATAGTTTGTATCCTTACTTTACAGTGAACAAATGGAATATAAGGGGAATATTACCTTACTCACATTTGCACAATTGGGGAACATTATGCCTGTGGGGTTATCAAACTTTTCATTTCCAAATTTCATGCTCAAGAGAGAATTGTGATCCCTGAGCCAAGACCCAGGAAACTGAGCACAGTGGGATGAATATAGATTTCCCTGACTCTGAACCAGACAGGGTGGCAATGCTTAACCTTTTTCAGTTCAGCCACAAAACTTTGTCCTTTTGGTATCTGTTGCCAGATTTCCAGAAGGCACAAGTTAACCCCCCCAACCCCCCCCCCCCAGAAAAACAAAACACATGGAAGAGGGTGCCAAGGAAAACAAATGGAAGAGACATGAGGAGGGAACAGACGCACCTAGTGGTGAAGTCCGTCTTTATCCTAGCTGCACAAAGGACAAGGCATACTTACAAATTAATAGACAGGTTAATCAAAGGAAACTTTGAAAGCCTCAGAATTTGAGGATTTGAGCATTCATGGAGGCCCAGGAAGCACAGCAAGTGGTAGGAAAATCTCCCTCACATAATAAAAATAAGCTTACAGAAAACATTAACCCACTAGAATGAGGCAGAAAATAAAAATAAATGCAGCAAGGGCATGGAACCATTTATGAGTGACAGAATCATAAATCGTTTCTGAAAGGGTAGAGTTGTGTTTAATTGCTGAGGCTGATGTCAAGGGCAATGCTGACTGGCCCACATCCTCAGGCTCTTCCTGCAAACGGAGCCCTGGCCAGTGGCACCGCCATCTGAGGCTGTATGGTGATGTCTTGCACTCTAAATTTGGCCTTCAGAAAGAAACACCCAGAATGACATTCTCTTCAAATTATAATTTAAAAGAAACACTGTCATTTATCCCAGAGTCTTCACTAATTAGTATTTTGGGAGCAGGTAATATAGCACTATATATGTGTCCAAAGAGGATAAAGGGCCGGCAGGTATATCACAAGATGTTTGGCATCACTAACCAGAAGAGAAGTATAAATCAATACCACAGTGGGATATCACCTTAGACATGTTAAGATGGCTATTACTAACCAAACGAAAGATAGCATGTGCTGGTTAGAATGAAAAGAAACTAGAACCCTTGAACCTGTACTTCTGAGAATGTAAAATGGTATAGCCACCACAAAACATTAAAAACATAATTATCATTATTTATTAACTAAATTATTAAAGGAATTATTTCCCCATAATTCTGCCTTTATCCACACCAACACTTTTCCCTTACAACTTCAGGTAATTGTGTTTCAAACCCAGTGAATTCATTGAGTGCAACCTGTCTGTACATGGTCAAAAGACAACCGGTCAGGGTACAGTTAGTCAGTCTCTTAAGGCCTGCATTTTTTAAGAAAACTAACTTTTCTTCCGCAAGCAGCCACCACTTGCCAGTAGCTCCTCAGGTGGGGACGGAACATCATATGCCCTTCTCTGTTCAAACTGGTATTTTGGGTGGCTTGACTTTGTGCAGACCTTATGTGTACAGTGTCAATCACTATGAGTTCATTACAACAGCATTGTCATATCTGGCAAATTCTATTTTGCTGCAGATGTTGACTACCTCTGGCTCTTACAATCTTTCTGTCTACTCTTTGTCAATCACCCCGAGCCTTATGGGAAGATGGCATAACATAATGTTCCATTTAGAGCTAAATACTCCACAATCTTTTATTCTCTGTATGTTGACAGATGTAAATATCTGTATTAATCAACATCTACTGCAAAAATAAGCTTTGACGAAGATTAAGGGATGCACTAATATATAGGTATACATATAATAACTTAGAATAGTGTTTATTTCTATGCCTATTTAAATGAATAAAAGTATTATGCTCTCTCCCAATGCCTATGACCTACACAGGTAGAGGTTTGGTGTCCAGTTAACAATACCAGACATGAGTTTACATGTGAAGGTCAAAAGACAACTAGCAGGAGACTGTTCTTTCTATTTATCATGTGGATTCCAGGAACTGAACACAGGTTGTCAGACTATGTAGCAAGTGTCTTGTTCACCATCTTTCCAACATACTGAATTGTAGTCTTTTTCAGACCTCTTCTCTCTTATACTGTTTTTCTTTCCTGATGAAACCCTTCTACTTCCCATTCTATGACAGTTATCTTTTCCATTCAGTTGTTAAGTACAGAGTAGTTTCATTTGACTTGCTTTAATCTATTGAAAATTAATTCAAGTTCTATTTATGTATTATAATTGCAGCACCAGAGACCTATACAGAAGAATCATAAACATAAGACCATATTGAACTATAGGCAGTTCAGTGTCAGCTCAGGTTGTAGAGCAAGACCACCCAGAGAGTAAGCAAAAAAGAATAAAAAAATAGTAAGAGAAAAAAGACCAAAGGGAAAAAAGCCATTAAAAGATAAAATTTCTGCAAAGAAGCAACATATAGAAGTATAACATCAAAAACATAGAGGAGACCTTTGTATTAAATTCTGTTCTTATTGTTTTGTAAGAACATTTTGGGTTGTTCTTTCAGAGATTGCATTCAACGTGTTTATTTGAGAAGTCCACTCACGACAGTTTCACTGTCTAGTTTCAGAGTCATGAGTACAGCTACTTCCATGTACATCTAACATTTCCTTTATTGTTACATTTGACTACATTACAAAGGAAAATTGAATTGTTTCTATATGTCTTTTTTCAATTTGACAAAGCTCATATTGGTGCCTGAGTGAATAAAATCAATTGTAGTTGATACTTAACATTTGGGGAAATATATTTTGGAACTAGGGCTGGTGAGATGGCTCAGTGACTAAATTCCTTGGCATGCAAGCAAGAGATCAGGGGTTTGGATCCCCAGTGCTCTCATAAATGCCTGATTGGCTTGGCCACCTGCCTGTAACTCTGGCCTCAGAAGGACAGGGGATCCATGGAACCAGCTAGCAAGACTAGCCATACACATTTAACAAGCTCTGGGTTTGGCTGAGAGGTATTGCCTCAAAGAACAAGGCCATAAGCAAATGAGGAAGATCCTAGCACTAACTTTTGGTCTGCACACTCACACACGCACAGACATGTGCCCACATTCATAAACAGGCAAACATATACCCATGCTCACATCACACACATTCACTTGTAGAGAAGTAAAAGAACAAACAAACAAACAAACAAACAACAAACAAAAAAAACCAATATGTCCCTTTGAAGTTTCAACAGCCAACCTCAGATTGGGAACATAGTCAATACTAACAAATAGTTAGCTAATTGATAAAAATGAGTGCTCAAACGTCAACTATAGGGCTGTTTCTAACCTTAACACCCCTGTCTTTGTGTTGAGATCTCTCACTGATAGTAAATTAAGGTGGAAATAATAATATATAGTAAGTGCAGAACAGTGATCCACTTTCCTTTCTAAAGGAGGGCAAGGCTTGGTCAGGAGCGACCTCTGTACTATGGCTGTGCCTTGGGAATCCATGAAGCAACACTGCCCACCAGGGTATCATTCCCACCAAAGATTTAAGTTCTCAGAAGTTACATTGTTCATGTGGAACTGAAATTCCTTACAGATTTGTTTTCCCCAGAACCAATCTCAGAGAATGTTTAGATCCGTAAAACATAGCTTGTGACATAATTACAGATACCCAAGGTCCTTTCAGACATCTGACTCGATTTTCTCTACATTTATATGAGCATTTCATTATATCAATGGATGAGGTTGCTTGAAATCTTGGGGATTTGGAAAGAGAAAGGTAATTCCTCTTCATAATGTGTGTGTGTATATATATATATATATATATATATATATATATATATGATCATTAATATACATATGTAGCCCTTTAATTCACCTGCTGTAAAC
>NW_021604679.1:574508-669252 GCF_004785775.1 Grammomys surdaster
TGATCATTAATATACATATGTAGCCCTTTAATTCACCTGCTGTAAACTAGTAAGAGCCAAGTAGCATAGCACCTTTGGAAGCACATGGTGCCCATTACTGGTCATAAAACCTTGTTTCATTCTTCACTGCCTAGTGAAACGTGAAACATATTTTTCTTCAAAACCTCCCGATAAAGAATTCTTTGCTCAGTCCCTGCCATCCCCATTTGTAGTGTCTGCTCCTTGAGCAACTTACACACTTTGCTGTTGTGCATTTTATGATCAGAGACGCCTCAAATTTGAAGTGAGTTTACTCTGACCCATTATGTACACTTAATTTATTATCTTATTATCGTTAAAAAGTCTTAGGAATTAGCCATCCCCTTCTACTGATGGGAACCCACAGACACGATGAAATGTTTTCCCTATCCTTGCAAACTCAGATCAGTCAGTCATGCTGGCAAAACAGCGGTCAGTGTATGTTGCAGGAATAGAGAGATGAGGAGAATGTGTTGTGGTATCTTGGAAGAAGAACATGTAACCTTGCTAGGGTAGGAGGGCAGTAAAACCTCACACAGAGGATATTTAGTCCAGGACTTCAATAATGAAGAGGCATTTTCTTTACAAAATAAAAGCACATTTTCCCTTGATATGCATTTTTGTCTTGTATGATTCTCTGTTTTCAAAGTGTGAATTTACATTGTTTTTCACTGGAAGAATTAAGTTGCAAATAAAATCCTGTTTCTGTTTTTTGAGAGAACTCAGAATTACTTACAATACTGGAGCCTCATAATGTTTATAATGGGGCTTTGCTTTGATTGATGGTTTAGTTCTCTCCATAACTGTGTTTTACTTCCGAGTTTAGGGAAGGGAAAGCCCGCGAGACAACCATTAAAGCCATTGACTTCCTTAGGGATCGTGGAACGGGCTTTATAGAGTGGAGCGAAGGACTGAACTTTACAGTGCTAGGCTGAATTCCCTCAGCAACAGGACAGAGCGACATGCCAAGGAAAAGCAAGTGGCTGTGGGACAAAACCAGAAAAAGCTGGTTGTGTTCATGGACAGAAAGAGCACCAGTGTCTCAAGATCTGGGGGCTGTGGCTGGGGACTTCTGCCTTTGCACCAAATGTGCTTAGTAAGTCCAACGCTGACCATGTTTTGTAAATCTCATGGTCAGAAAAGACTCACATAACCTTTCCCAAGTTCTCTCTCCTTTCCAGATTCAGCATATCTGCGAGGCACTGTGCTACTCTCTCTGTCTCCTCCCTGCCAAGCCATCCTCATTCTTAGCTGCCTTTGTCTACATTTACTGTTCCCTAGGGGCCTTGCTGACATTCTGGGCTGCAAGGCAGGAAGTCCAATGCCCTGTCCTTTCATATGGCCCGTGACAATGCTGGGAGCGGCTGGAGTCTGTGACTTCTCTGTTTCCCCTACAACCTAGAGAATGAAGCATCTTCCCAAAGTAACCATTCCAGCATGTTTGTCTCTTCAGTCCCTCTGGTAATGGGAATCACATGGGGAGAGAGGAAGGAGGACAGAAAGAGTCAGTGAAATATAATACACAATTTTTATCACAGTAGTTTCAAGGAAAGTGTAATCTCTCTTTAGAGAAAAAGTAACTACACAATGTGACTCCAAACAATCCCTAATTTATGTTTCTGAGTCAAAGCACAACATAAATTCGCAAAAGCCCAATCAATGAGGAAAGTAGCTGTATTGGGAGACATTTTCATAGAAGGTCTGGGAATTAAGTTAGAGCATGAACTATGAGAAGGAATTTTACACGACAGAAAGTAGGATCACATTCAAGAGAGGGGAAAATGTTCTCTGTGAAGAAATCTCGGGAAAAATGTGAGGAGCAGGAGTGGACAGGCATGAGTGGAACAGCAAAGTTGGGAAATAAGAAGATGTAAACTCAAATAAATGAAGGACCAGACCAGATCAAGGAAGGCTGTAACTGATCAAGCTGTAACTGATCAAAGGAGGATCTTCTCATACCCTGCCATTTAGGCTGGGGCCATGTCTTCCTGTAAATATTCCTTTGGCTTGTTATTTTTTTGCTGGCTGCCAATCACTTTCTAATTAGAAGGGATCCCTCTGTGCTGGAGAGATGGATCATCAGTTAAGAGCACAGGCTGTTCTTGCAGAATACCTGGGTTGGATTCCCAGCACCCACATGGTGCCTCCTGACCATGTGTAACTGCAGCTCCAGGCACTCTGACTCCTTCTAGCTTCCACTGGCACCAGCACATGCATGGTGAATAGATGTATAGCAAACAAAACACTCATGTGTATTAAATACATAGACAGACAGACAGACAGACAGACAGACACTTTATAAAGGATCTTTCTTGGTCTCTGCTATATAGTGGGTTACTTACTATGGAGAGACATTACCTAGAGTTCTGGCAGGTAGAGAGTCCAAGGTCAGGGCATCGGAAACTTCAGTGTCTGATGAAGTCCTGCTTTCTTGTCATACCTGACAATGTCATCCCTTGTGACATCACATCATGAAAGGGGCCTCCAGGCAACCTGTACACCAAAGTGTGTCTTCCAAAGACCCCTATCTAATATCATAACCCTAGGGTCTGTTCAGATTTCAGCACATAAGCTTTAAGGGGAAGTGAACACATATCACAGGGGGACCTTCCCAGCCAAAATTTTAATTTTGCTGATGAAAATTTTTCTTGCCATAGTTTTTCTACTAAGTCTTGCTTTAAACATTTTTTTTTAAAGTTTCACTTGGCTGGACAGTAATGGCACACACCTTTAATCCCAGCACTTGGAAGGCAGAGTCAGGTGGATTTCTGAGTTTGAGGCCAGTCTGGTCTACAGAGTGAGTTCCAGGAGAGCCTGGGCTATACAGAGAAATCCTGTCTTGAAAAACCAAAAAAAAAAAAAAAAAAAATTTTTTTTTCACTAGAATACTTTGTAAAGTTATTACTTGTTAAAGTTTTAGGACATGATGTTGTCTATTTTTCTCAAAGGACCCAAACCAGTTTTGGCTTGGGAAGTTTTAAATATAATCAGATTAAGTCTTCAGGAAAAAAAATGACTGAGGAAATTTCCTGTATCCAACCACTAAAAAGAGTCTCAAGGGTAATGGACTAATACACTTTTTACCCATCACCCTAAAGAGCACCACAGTGAGAAAGTATGTTTATTTGCTTGAGAAAATGGCCCTGTTGGGTACTGAGCAGAGGGTGGTTTGCACGTATCTATTTTCAGAGTCTGGAGAACCAGAGATTACAAAGCCAAACCCTGGCTGCCCTAGGAGAGTTAGCCCAGGCACAGGAGACCTTGTTGGCTCCAGAACCAGGGGTCTAGGGTTCTTCTGGGTGTCTTTTTCCTTCAACAAAATATACATGATTCTTTTTCAGTTCCAAGAGAAGTTCACCATTCGGTCTCTCCTTTAATACCAGCCATGGGGTGCCTGTGTGCTTGCTTCATATGCTTAAACTCAAGGCTCAAAACACTTGAGGAATTTTCTCCAATTCGTATAGCACATCTAACCCTAAAGTTGCTTATATTTTCCCCGATATGTAGTTCTGGGCTTCTAATTTATACAATGAAACATTTAGAGGTTGTTCCAAGTAAGGTGCTGTAGTAGAAAGTTATCGAACAGTTGACATTTCTTAAGTGTGGAGTGAGTTTTTAAGTACATGTCCTTATATATACAAAAAAAAAGTGTATTTCTTGAGGCCAACAATGTGCAGGGAAGTGTGTGGAAACTTTTGAAGAAGAGCTCGAGAGGCAAATAAGCAATATAAATGTGAAGAAGATTGAGGAGTTTGCTCTCTGCCCTAATGGGATCTGGTATCTGTTTATTTTTACCATTTAGTCCTGTGTATGCAAAAGCTAATTACCACTGGCAGTATGTAAATTATCCTAATTTGCAGTTTCTTAAGGTTGAAGGTTGTGTTTGTTTGGCTGCTTTAACTGCTGTACCACTTAGTTACAAATATAAATACTTTCAAATTGTAGAAACTAATATTGGCACCTTAATTTAAAATTTTATTTTCAGAATCCTTAGAAATGACACTGCATCAGACTCACCTTGTGAACTGTAGAAACCTGTGTGATGGTTTAATTGGTAACCTGACTCGAAGCAGAAGTGGAGCATTTCACAGGATCCTTCCATGGCCAGGGAGGACAGTCAGCCTCCTTCTGATGGGAAAACCATTTGAAGGAAGAAGCACTGTGACCTGGGAGTGTCACATGATGCTGCTCACATATGAATTCTGTGATGGAACAATTGGCCCACATCTGGGCATCAGTATACACAGTACTGTTGATAATCCAGAATCTAACAAAGACACTGTCATCTATCTTGCTCCATCTTCAAGATTTGCTCACCACAGGACTGCACATTTTAGTCCTACTCAGAGGCAGTCATAGTCATGTCCTATCCAGAGATCAGACAAGCCCTCTCCTCTACGTGGCCAGCACAGAGAGCTTCTCCTCATGTATCAGGGACTGCTTTTCGTTTATGCTGGGAAGTTCCACCTGAGTTTACAAAGCCATCTCATTTGTCAGCTCAGTTCAAAGTAACTTGAATGACTTCAAGGCAGCACAAGAGGCACAGAGAGGCATGGCCGCTATGGGACCTGAGCAGAAGGAGCTCAATAGGACAGTCAAGCACAGGGCATGTCTGTAGCCTCAGCATCAGGAGGGTCAAGAATTCAAGGCCAGCCTGAGTGCTATAACAAAAGTAAAGAATTAACGAATGTAAGGAGTGTGTTGCTTGCTATAGGTTTTCAAATATAGCTGCATATGGATCTTGAAAACATATTGTAGAGAGTGTCTTGTGACATGAATTGTAGAAGCTCGAGGATAGAATTCAAATTTTTTGCTACAGAAATTTAAGTGTTTTCTTCTGAATTAAACAGTTAGACCCTTACATATTTTATACATCTGGTACTGTCTTCCTTGATTCTGTAAAGGACAATGTAGAATAACCTTATTTTATCTTTCCATGGCAACAACGTTACTAATGCAGTGAGGTTGTTTACGTATATGGTAGGGAGCACTGAGCCAGTGTCTTTATCAAATGAATTCACCATTTTTACATACTTTATATACTTGATGGATAACAATGCTTCTAGACCTTATACACTTAATAACACTGGTACACTTTACATACTTCATAAATAATAAGACATATATTTTACATGTAATGAAATGGGTTCGTGTTTTCCCATAAATAATATTCCAGTCTCCTTTTTAACGTTCCAGTTATAAGAAAATGGGAGCTCCTATCTAATGGTTCTGAAACTCTACTGAGTGTCTCAAAGGGAGTATAACAGCATTGCCCTTCTCCCATGATCTTGGAAACCTTAAATCTTTTCCACATTGGGTCAAGTGTCAAAGGCATTCTTAGTTTGCCCTAAATGTGCTTCTTTGTCCTAAAACCATAGTAAAGCACTGTAGTCAGTCAGAGGCAAAGGAACCATGTGTTTTTGAGGAATCAGATACAAATGCTATGACATCCAAGAGGATTAATTGCCTTTCTCGGGAACATTAGGAAATGAATGTATAATTTTTAATTATGCATAAATTTCAAACTTTCCATCAAAGTCAAATTATGCTGATGTTAGTCAAACCTACTATCGGCATTGATTCAAGAACCTGCTGATGGAGTGAAAATACACAGAAACTTGTTAACAAGAGGTACAATTATCTGCAGCTCAGCAAATAGTGCCAGAGTGGCATGTAATATGCTGAGCTCAGACAGCCATGGCGAATGAAGATCTCTTTCTTTGCTTCCCTGTTAGTATTTACAGTTGGAAGCAATACATGGCTGCAACCTAAGTGCTGCACCCAAAAAGCAAGCTGATGGCTTGATACTTTGTTTCCTGACACTGTGAACAACTACCTTCTTAACCACCGCCTGCTATGCTGTGTTAAGACTGCAAGCAGCACAGAGCTGTTGCCTACCAGCAGCAACCCTGGAAGATTTTCCACATTGTTTAGTTGTTTTGTTTCTTGATAGACATGCTGGGTGTTAAAAACAGGACTGAAAGTTGTGAATTATGGGTCTCTTTCTTTGTTCTTCTGCTGAGTATTTCAGTGCACACACACACACACACACACACTAGACACCTTCTTTCCCAGTCACCAACTGTATACTAGGCACCTTCCTAGAACTCATAAAGAAAACATTCCCACCCACTAGCTTGTTCTACTGAAGCTTGTTCTCATATATAAAACCCTAAAAGAATTGAGGAAACATTGACACGCCAGGAAACATGACTAACTATGGAAGTATGCCACATAAGAAGAAACCTGAACAACCGTGCCACCATGTAAATATACCACGTGCTGCTAACAACTGAAATTACAGGATAGATTGGGGCTTATATTTATTTGGTTTCCTACAGAGGATGCAGCTGTGTGCGATTGAACACACTCCGTAATTTGAATACCAAGTTTTCAGATTGCCAGCTGTGTGACTCTGGATAAACTGTTTAAATAACCTTTAAACAGAGTCTATATTATTAAATTGTGAAAATTTAGTTACGATGGCATGCAAAAATGCCAGAACATATTAAATCCTTAGTGTGTCATTAGTGTTTCCTTGCCCTTATACCACCCTTTAGTTCTGAAGTACTTCATGAGTAACTCCACTGTCAAAAACAAGCTGTATGGTAGAAAGATGAATCACCTGGACCGAATGCACTAGCAACCAAAGATGTAGATATCATTTTGGTAGTAGAAATAACACATGTATTCTAGGCTCCAGAAACTAAGGAAATGACCCTTAAAATAGTAACAATCCAATATTAGTAAAAGTGGGCAATGAAACTGAGTGACTTGGGATCAGTGAGTAAAATCCACTGGAGTATAAAAAACTTCTTTCTACACCATGGTGGTTTCATCATGTGGACCACACAAAGACGAGGACCTGAGCTGAGTTGTGCCGTGGCTCGCTTTCTTCCATGGAGATTGCAGCTATCCCATCCCTCTGTTGTTCAATCACAGCAGATGGTTTCCTTTTACACCCAGTGCTGTCAGTGGAATGTAAATGTGTCTCCTCGCAACACTGAAAATACCAGGGCTGTGTGTTTAATCTGTGCTGTGCAGGCAGAGTGACCCTGAAAAGAACATGAGCTCCCAGCACGTTTGGAGAGTTGGCACAGATCCTGGTAAACAGGATTGGGGAGGATTTTTCAAGGTGGTGACTAATCGAGGATTTCTTCCTGGGGTTCCTAGGCCATCCACATCCCTGAGATGAACAATCTAAATGGTGACTGAACTGAAAAATTACAGGACCCAGGGAAGCTCGTTGTTCTAAAGGGGTAATTGAGTGTGATCTAAGGTACGAGAATGGTTCAGAGCATGAGTTAATTCTAAGTCCCTTTGGGAGACTTAAAAAAAACAAAAGACCCCCTCCCCCGAGATTTCAGATTATTTAACATAGGAAAGGCGATATTCTTTTTTTTAACAATCACTTCAAAATTCTGGAAGTGGGGGACAGAGGGAGAGTGTCAAATATTGGCATGCTGCAGATGGGAGGAAATGTGCTTAGCAATAAAGTCTGGAGAGAAAATCCTGTATTGAGAATATTACTAGCTAACTTGACAAGCAGAATATGATAAGTGCTTTAGGCATATTATTTAATTTCCTTAAATAGGTCTCAGCTGAGTAGAAAGTAACTGCTCTGATATTCATTTTATTAAAACAGCTCTTGAAAATTGACCAGTGGTGAAGAGGTGTTTTTGGTAACTTGTCCTTGACACTTCGTCACGAAGGGACAGGGGTCTTCTGCTCCCCACCCTCTATTGACCAAGTGTCAGATATATTATTACTTCAGAAGATGAGGATGATGGTGATGTTTTGAATACTCTAATCCCTGTATGTATCACATAGACTTAGAGACTCTGAAATGTCCAATGTAATTTCAGCTACATTATTCGATCTAATTTTTAGTAGGCTATTATATTTTAAGTTTATGGATGAAGATCTGTTGTAATTTGACAATATTTTTAAGTTCATAGGGTATGCTGTTAGGTTTTGCATTTGCTCTCCTCCAAGAAGAAATGCCTAAGACTCCTCAGTACTAATATAAACAAGGTATTTACCCAATTGGGCATTTGGAGATTGAGGTAAACTGTTGTAGAGTCAAACATAATTCTTTTTTTTTCCAATTCTGCTGATTTTTAGACTTTTGCCAATTTGAAACATCAACTTTGGGAAGGACTCTTTAGTTCTACAACTAAGTGTAACTCTAAGAAGTCCTCCCAGTGTGAAGATTTCTGTCTTTGCTGGCTGGGAATGCCGGCCTGGCCTACCTCAGCAGCACAGTGTACTCTCTGTTCAAATGTACCGAGTCTCAAACTTGGGAAAGCAATGTCTGTGCTGAGGAAAGCTCTCCATTACAGCACCATGCACACCCTTCATCTTCCACCAGGCAGAGCTGAAACCTGAAAGTCTGATAATTTGATGGAAGTCGACAGTGACAATAGAAATAGCCACTCCCAAGATTATTTAAAGGAAGGTGCAATGTACAGACATCCATCAAGGAAACACTAGCAGAACGGGTTTTAGTTCTATGTCTTCTCTTTAAAATAAAAATAGACTAAATGGCACAATAGATTATATAAACAAGGACTTCAATGACAGGCTGTCAAAGTTAAAGTTATACATTTTACATGGGTGACTTGACACCATACTTTATCACCTACACAAGGGGAAGCCAATTTGATTCTGGTCAATAAAATACAACCCCTAGAACTGAGCTGGGGCCAAGCTGACACAGAGTGGCAGATTCTGACTATCCGACATCCAGTTATTCCAGGAAGGGACACAACAGGAATTGGCACTTGCTACCATCTGGGGTGTGTCCCATAGTTAAGTCCAATTTGATTAATAAACACTTAGCTATGTCAAGGGGATGAGGCAGCCAGCTGTGCTCCAATGCCATTCATGCTCTGGTAATTTAGTGCAGGTCTGAGGATAAGTGGGACTAGTGATTCAAAAGCTGAATTTACTGCAGTCTCACAACTGTTGAAAATTAAACTACATGTGCTGCAAGTTAGGGGTTACCAGGCTATCTCATTATAGGAGGCTTTCACCCCCCACCCCAAAGGTTGGAATCTTTGCTGAATTACTGAGCGACTTATTTGAATGTAGACTTGGACCAAATAATTTTCTGATAAGTTGGCCATAAATCCTCAGTAAAATAAGCTTGGTGTTCTCAGCGTATCTATTGGCTTTTTGATCATTTTTATGGCTTTCCTTTTACTGGTCAAATTATCCTTATATGCTCCTACAGCCCCTCTGACAGGGATTAAGTCAACACAAACCAATAGACCTTCATTACTTTTGCAACTGGTTTTGATTTGGGGGCAATAAATACAATGACACGGACTAGATTACCTTTGCGGAAGGAATATGTGATAAGCCACAGGGATGCCAGAGATTGGCTCTTCCCCCCCCCTCCTGTATAATGTAAAAAAAAAAAAAAGAATCCACAGCAGCTTTCAGCCTGCTGAAGAAAGTTGGGAGAAAGAAAGAAAGAAAGAAAGAAAGAAAGAAAGAAAGAAAGAAAGAGGAAGGAAGGAAGGAAGGAAGGAAGGAAGGAAGGAAGGAAGGAAGGAAAAGTATGAAAATGGAATAAGGTACAGGTTTTATTCTAAGAAGGGCAACTGACGTGCAAGGTGACCAACACTTCACTGCCCAGAAGAGGATTTTCTATCAGTGGGAACAGCATTTGCTGTGGAATGAAAGCACAGAGAGAGGGTAAGCAAGCAAGAACAAGGTCTAGAACAGCGAGGGGCAGGGCAATGGGAGGAACATGAACTCAAGTTGGAGATACACTCTCCATTTTAAAATTAATTTTTAAAACATTACATTTCCAATTTGAGGGTGTGTGCAGAATACGGAGCCTAAAGAAAATCAGAAGGAAATGGGGGAGCAGGGAGAAAATAGCCTTCACCGAGATCAACCAGGTTTGTGGGAGTTTGCTACCTATATTTAGCTTTCTCTGCATACATCCAGTTTTTATTTCAAGCAGCGTAGGTTGTAGGTTTCACACTTTTCCACCTGGAATTTCAGCAAGTGAAATTCTACGATGGAGGGCTTCCTTCTCCAACTACAACACTGGTATTTCACCCAAGAAATTTAAGTTTTCATACACTCTTCATACTTTGATTTCTCCAGTTGCCTAATAATGACTTTTTAAAGTCTCCCCCTGCCTCCATAATCCAGGGTAAGATTAACTGCACTTAGCTGTTGGTTGTCACGTGCTTCAGTATTACTTAATTTCAAAGAGTCTCTCTGCCCTTTAAATTCATTTGCCACTGAGTATGTCCCAGCTCTTGAGCTTATGCATAAAACAAATTTGCATAATTATTGATCACTTCCTAAAATGTATATACTCTGGCAGATGTAGTTTCTAAAGAAAATCAATTTTAAGAGAAGACTTCTTGGCACACACACACACACACCCCACCACCAACAACAACAACAACCGGAGTAATGAAGCCAGTGTTTCCAATCAATAAACTGGAATAGACAAGCTGTTCTATGCCTAGGATGGGTAAATGTCTTTCTATCAGATAAGATGTTACTCTGCTCCATTCGGCATTTGTGGCTCTGCAGAGGGACTTGCCTAACATTAGCATGTTTTCACATACAAGAAAGAAATGTCCCGGTACTATAGCCATGTTTCTTGTTCTCCTTAAAGGAATAGGATCATGGCATTTCTTTGTGCTTAAAGGGCTTTCTACCTCTGAGAAAGCAAAGCCATGCTGTGAGCTCAACCTCCCTCCTCAACATCCTTTATACCTACCTCCAGCTTAGCACTTGCTGTGCAGAATGCCGGTTGCTTGTGGATTTGTCTCCCAATCCCTCCCGACACACACACACTGCTATTGAACGGTGAGGACCTCTTTTAGACAATGGTTATCACAACTTCATTCCCTGCCTCCAGTATCTTACATGATCTCTGCAGCTTAAGAGACATTCAGTAAAAATGCAAAAGAGTGACAGCATGACCTGATGAGTAAGTGACCCCACCCTGAAACATTCTGAGCTCTGCAGAACTCTTCTTACACATAAAAACAATTTAATAATGCATCAGGCAGAGCGATGAGCATTACAGCTGTGATTCAATATTGAGTGATCAACCGCTTTGTGCAAAGCTCTGTGTTTTGTATTATTGGAAAGTTCCAGAGTAAATAGATATCCTTTCCTCATAGTCGTCTGGGGTAGAACTTTGCCTCTGAGCAGTAGAACAAATGAATAATGAATGTTCTAAAAGTGGGGAAGGCTGATTGAAATCATGTCACGCTGCGCTCTCTGGTAAACTGGAAATGGCACCAGAAGATGACTCCTGATTCTGCAGTGACAAATAGAGGATGCTAGACAGGCTGTAGCCAGAGACAGCAATCCCCAAAAACCAACCAAACAAACAAACAAAAACAAAAAACCAATCAACCAACCAAACAAACAAAAAAGAGTCACACAGAAAGAAACTAGATTTTAAAATTACCAATTTAGACTTGCTATGCTAAGGTGTGATGTAGGTTAATTCTCACAGGCCACTGAGTCTGGTAAGGTCTGGTTTTGATTTTATTTTCTGTGTTTTGTTTTCTTTTTTTTTCTTTCTTTGGGCTACAGGGATGGCAATTTGAGTGGAAGAGAAAGTGGGTGGAGGATAAATTACTCAGCTAGGTTAAAGATGGCAAATACAAAGCCAGGTCTGTGACTATGGGAATGAAGAAGAGAGTGGCAGAGTGGAGAGGAGTTGGCTATGGATAGGTCTGACCACAGAGAACTGGAAACCTCTAAATGTTAGCAGCTCATAGTGCTGCATCTTCCACAAACTGGATCACTCATCAGCAAACACTGGTTTCTAAAAGGAAGCACAGAGGAGAGACAAGAGGAAGCTTTTCCCGAGACCAACAGGGACCAATGTAATGGTTTGAGGGATTGCCTAATGGAGATGAAAAGAAATACCCAGATCTCAGAAACTGTTGCTGATGGCAGCTTCCTTATTTTTTAATCTTCAGTAGCCATTCCTTCTTTTGCCAGCTGGAATTCGAGGGGCAGGAAAAAGTAAAGCTAGGTAGAAAGCTCATGCCTGCTTTCACAGAGACAACAGTCTTCATGTCCTCTTGGGGCTGAAGACATCTTTGTCATCTCCTTCTTTTTTGCCACTCCCCTGCCACTAGAACCCCAAGAATTAATTACCTGAAATATTCACCGAGACCCAAAGCAAACTGTCTCCTCCTTCTGTGGAACTCATTCTGAGGTTTTGGTTAGATATAAATCTCAAGAGAAAGAGGTTGTGTGTTGGGAAGTGAGTAGCTCAAGATGTACTGCTGGATGAGTACTTGGTTCCCTCCTGTCACGTGACTGTCATCAGAGTGTGGGGTCGACACTGTTCGAAGTGCATAATGGACAGAAGGGAACATGGAAGAGGAGGAGAGCGAAGTAAGACAAGCACCTGTACCTCAGCAGAGTTCCTGAGGCAGCAGGAAATGTAGACAGTGGATAGATGCCACAGCACCATGCACTTGAGAGATTAAAGCTAACTTCAGGTAAAGATGGGGACCCCAGAAAAGGCCTCCCTGGAAGGGTGACAGAAAATAGTCACACCTCCATCATCCATTGGTATATTGGGAGAATTAAAGCAGTTACTGTGTAGGAAACATCTGGCAAGCCCCCAACCCAAGGTCAAAAGAAATGGCAAGCTATTATCTCTGGCCAATAAATTTGTAAAGCATATTGCAAGCTAAGTGACTTTGGAGGGGTGGAACTTGGTTTTTGCATGAGAGAAGGAGAGAGAGTTTTTATTCATGAGGTCTTGTGTTCCAAGGCAAACAATGGTATTGCTCATACCACCTGTTCCCAGAAAGTAAAATATGAAAGCCATGTTCTTCAGAGTTCTAGCTGCTTTTAGCTTTTGCCTAATTTCTGTGTCTAAAGTTGAAGAGAGGCAGGAGACAGCACAAGAACTTCAGTCACTGTCATTAGCCCTGAAACTCCAGATGGTCCTGTGCTTTCAGGGAGCTCATGTATCATCTCGGTTTGCTGAATTCAGGAAGAGTTGTGTCCCTTTCTGGTCACTGTAACAGCATATCTCAAATCAGCAAGTGTGAGCTTTTTTTCCATAAGACTAAACAGGTCACAGTTGGGTTACAGTGTGTAAGTTAACTTTGTGCTGGATCAGTTCATATTTTTCTCACTGATTCCCAGTGTTTCCATACAGCCTCCAATATAGACCCATTGTTTAATGTCTGGCATGGACACCCATGGAAAGATCCCTACCATCCAGCTTGTATCTCTCTACACTATTCTATCTCAGCCTTGTATTTCCCACCATCCTGTCCCCCGGGTAATCCTGATTCCAAACAGCAGAGCTGTAAAGACTTGCAACTGTGTGGTGAGAGTTTATGAGACAGACTTTATATTCTGGTGAGGGACTTTGAAGGCAGCCAATTTCATTCTTACAGTTCTGTGGGGAAGGGAGGGGAATGTCACTGTTTAGACATTCTCAACAATCCCGGGGAGAGCTCTGTTTTGGGAAGCAGCAGAGCCACCTGATGAAGAGGTGGGTACAGTTTAAGTGTCATCCCTCCTCAGCTGCCTACTGTCCACCATGGCTGCTCCTAGGGAGAGGTGTATGAACTCTCTGGGGCTACTGTTTTTTCTCTTTCCTAAGTCTTACATTCTGTAGAAGGAATATCTGGCTAAACCCCCTCCTTGCTGTTTAAGGACAGTTCCCAAGTTTCTTTTAAATTTTCAGTACCTTGTTCCCCCCAGCACCCCCCAACTGTAAAGTGAACAGTATATTTATGGTTGAAAATTGGCAGCTGTCACAATAATAATTTTAAAAACAAAGCTCTGGCACAGTCAGCATTACTATGGAAACGCCTGCTTCTAGCAACTCACTGGTAAGCTATAGTTCAAGGATTCAGGCCTGCGTGGGAGTGTTTTACCATCCATAAAGCGAGGATCTAATTGTTACAGTAGGGATTCCCAGGGGATGCTCTCTCAAGTCTTAAAGCTGAATTCTTATCTCGTCCTTTAATTTGGCAGGAGAGTTAGAAGTGATGCCTTTATATTGCTTTTGATATGCAGATAGAAATAAATATTCTAAGTGGTGTTTGAAAACACTTGTTGAAAGTAATTTTTCCATTAATCATCAATTCACATAGTAATTTTTATGGTTATTTATATAACATTTAAATGCATAGGTCACACACACCAAAACTCACAGGAAGAAGTTGTACCATAGACTACCATCAAGTGACACAGTTCCTGTTTTAACACGAAAACCTCACACCTCATTCACCTGTCTCTGTATGTTCCTACCTACCTGACATGTATCTGAGTTTCAAGAACAATTTGAGTGAATTAAATCCACTATAGCCTTTTCCAGAAGCCAAATAGCACCACTATTTTTAACCACAAATATTTATTTTAAAAAAATAACATCATCACCACTCAGTAGCAGTACATGGGGTTGGGGACAAATTCACAAGCAGTCCCTGTTCCATGTGGCAGATGTCAGGTTAGAGGTGACTATAAAGGAGTCCAGGAAGAAGGTAGAACTGGCAATTTCTTTTTTTAAGTTCCACATTTGGGAGAACGACCTATGTGGCAACAGAATCCATTTGTGACTCTCTTCACTGTAAATAAACACTTGCAAGTTTTTACTTTCAGCGCCTTGAAACTGTGAGTCTTCATATAAATCCTTATGGCTTCATAGTTTTTCAAGGCTGCTTCTAATGTATTTATTGTTTCACGTTCTTCCAAATGCTTTGGCTATGTCTAAGCCAAAATGTTCAGAATTAAAACAAAACACTTCTTCACTTTGTTCTGAAGGCAGAGCATTAAAGACAATCACAGTTTAGTCATAAATAACTTGCACACAGACATTTTAAAGATTCCAACATGAGAATGGACTATAGATGGATGATAATCTTTTAGAAAAGTAATCTTCATTATATAGTCTTTTTAAAAATGATTATGAATTTGGACTCATCATTTCAAGGAAATATTGACAAGCCCATTGTTAGAACATGCCCTGTCCCTGCCATTCCAGTCCTGTCCTTTAACGACTCTTTCATGAGTCCCTGTGTCATTGCAGTTTGAGTTGTCATAATATCCATCTCGGTTCTATATTTGTAAAGAATTGTTGAAGAATAACAGAGCAAAAAGTAGTCCTTCAGTCATGGAAACTAAAAAGTAAAAAGTCTTCAAAGCAATTTGAAAATGCCATTTACTTTAGCCCCATGCTTAATGCCATGATTTGAGAGAGTCAGGGGGATTGTTTCATCAAAAAATTTACAGGAGGCCTAGAGTGGCAGCTCAGGCTCATAAATGGTCTTCACAGTCGAGTGGCAAGGTGCTCCTTTACAAATCAATAGAAGTGGAAATCATGGCCAATAATATGTTCTGTCTACTGATGACTATTGAGAACGCCACCATGCTTCGTATAGTTTAGGCTTGTTGTATGATGTTTAATCTCATCCTTTTAAGTCATTAGCAATACCCACCTTGAGAGGAGAATAAGTGACTCTCCAACTGTGAAATAAGTTTCTGATCTTCACATAAATAAGAGGCAGAGGCAGGAATCCAAGGCAGGAATCCGTGTTCCTTGCTGCCCTCTCCAGCTATACTGTGCAAGGGTGTAGTGGTTCCATTTCTCCAGTATAATCAGCCTCAATAGTGACACACAAAAAAGTCTAGAAACATTCAAAAACCAGAAGAAAACAAGGTGATTTGTCTCCTGCCTGTGAGGATATTAGTGTCCTATCTCAGTCACCCAGGACAACAACTAGTTCCTCCCAAAAGGACATAACTGAGTGGGGCCAGTAACAGCAACACCTTTGAAGAAGAGGACAAACACTGACTTTGGGTGGCATTTGGATTGCCTGAGACAATTTATCTCCTTGTAGTTTTATCATCTCTCCTGTCCAACATATATCTGTATGTGCAACCTTTGCTCTCCCTGGAGTCCCCTCAATTCCATTTTTTTTTTACTTAGAATAGCTGAATATTCCCTAATCCTTCAAAGAACAGTCATAGCTTCATTTCAAGTTTTAAAAAACCTCAGGTAGGCTACACATAGTATTCATGACACTCTTAATACACATTTGTAATGTACTATAATTATATGTCCACATGAATGAGTGTGGTTCTTAATTCCTATCCGCAAACATGAAGATCTAGATTCAGCTTTGATATATTTGTATTTTTACATTCTAGCTTATAGATGACACATAACTGACATATACTGATGAGTGGATGAAAAGCCAGTAAGCCACTTATCAGCAAGGTTTATAGTAACTAGATCAAAGATAGCATTATGGAGACTTTACTGTGTGCTATTACTTATATGATTATTTGGACCAAACTCTGAAGAAACAATAAAAATGGTTAAAGATAGTGAGGATATTAAATTGCCCAGAATGTTAAAACAATGTTTGTGTATGTAACATTCTGTTGACTTGGAAATGAACCGAGGATCATACAGATAGCTAAATGAGAAGTGAGAAGGCAAAACAGCTTATTCCTGCTTTTGTACTGCCAGAAATAGTACTCTGAACACATCAAACATTAGGCTAGAGCAAAGAAGTAATTTCAGGAAGGATTCTGACATTAGGTTAGAACAAAGAAGTAATTTTAGGCAGGAATCTAAGTCTTAGGCTAGAACAAAGAAGTAAGCTTTAGGCATGAAAATGACTTTGTGCTAGGACAGGGAAGTAGGTTCAGATATTTTGGTCATCCTGATAAGCCCTTAGAAATAGTGATGTAGATCTTTAAAAAAAAGAATCCACACAGTACTGCCTCTGTCCTTAATATTTTCATGCACCTCAAACTTCCTATAACCTATTGCTAAACCAAAAGGTTTCTGCCTTGCTAAAGAGAGAAACACACTGCAATGGACATAGGAACCTCTATGTACCAGGAAAGCCTCATTGCTTTCCCAGAAGGTTCTTCCTAGTATTTGTTGCTATTTAGCTTCTGGGCTCAGCATGAAACACAGTTGTTTTTAAAAACATCAGTTGTTCCATCACATCCAAAGCAAAATGATGACCCAAAAACTGACTTTGAAACTAGCCCATCAGTCTTCCTTCTCTAGGGATGTGTTTTTCAAGACACAGCTAATTTAATCTTCTCCCAAAGGCTTTAAAGCAATCATATTGTTGGTTCAAAATCATAAACTTGAAGAAGGAAGGGAACAAATCATGAATGTCACAGTCCAATAAATTTAGGATGATTTTGCCCATATATGCGTCCATCTTTTTCTCTTTAAATGAAAGATCTTAGTCATTGAGACAACAGCGGTGAGTCAATAATGTAAATATTTCACACACATTGTCTCACAGCAGACCTTAGAGGCTAGGTAGGCCCTCATGAGCACATGACTTGGGAATCAGAAAAGTCTGGAACTCCGTGGTCTTTTACACTGCTGAAAGGTACCAGCTCTGTCTCTTTGATATCCATCCCAAAGTACCACCGTCCTAGCATGAACCTTTGCTCTAGAACTCACATAAAATCCCTTCAATCCTTGCAGTTGGCTGATGACAGGCTCACGGGTGTTTTCACTGCTGTTGGCTCCGGAACTTTGGCCCTGCTCCTCATCCTCTTGCTTGCTGCAGTTGCTTCTCTTATCGCCTCCAACAAAAGGGCGACTCAAGGAACCTAC
The DNA here is from genome assembly GCF_004785775.1 of Grammomys surdaster. Classification (NCBI taxonomy): domain Eukaryota; kingdom Metazoa; phylum Chordata; class Mammalia; order Rodentia; family Muridae; genus Grammomys; species Grammomys surdaster. The sequence goes on from NW_021604679.1 coordinate 592,153, forward strand.
AGCCCCAGCGGTCAGGAGAAGGCTGGCCCTCGAGTGGAAATGTGGAGTAGGATGCCTCCCCCGGCACTGGAAAGGCTCATCTAGGAGCCCCGCTGCTCCTCTCAGGACAGAGCAGAACATGAAGAGCGCCCTGGTCATGCCTGAGTGAAGACGGTTTTACATCACTAGAGATACGTGTGGCTGGGACTGTGGAAAGGATTTCCATAGATAGATACCTCATAGACCTTCATGAGGATTCGCCTTACATCTGTTCAGTTATGTCATCCATTCCCAGAAGAGTGTCCCTATGTCATGCCTGTCAGCCCCAGAATTAGCAAAACATCTTCCAAACAGAGAATGCAGTGTTTTAGAAAAACTCCAGAGGCTTCCCCTTAAACTCTTTACTGAGTCATCCACATAAAATGTTTAGTAGCCAAGTGCCATTAATTATACAGAACCAAGAAGAAAGATTAGGATACAACTTTCAATTCTTGTATTGTAGGGAAGGTTTTATGTTTTGTTGCTGTTGTTGTTGTTTTGTTATTGTTTGTTTCTGGACAGTTACTCATTATATAGACCAAGCTGGTCTCAAAATCACATAGACCTTCCTCCTTCAGCCTCCTGAACTCTGGGATCACATATGTCCGACCACGGTCACCTTATTTTTTCAATCTTCTATCATATGGTAAAAGAAGATTCCAGTGGGGCCTGCAGAGATGATTAACCAGGAAAAGCAAGGGCTGTGTACCTGTCAGAACTGGAGTTGTGTCCTTATTACCCACATAAGTGTCAGGTGAGTGTGGCCTCTGCCTGTCATCTTAGGCCTTAGGAAGTAGAACTATCAGGGCTCACTGGAGCAAGCTGGTTAAACTGTTAAGGCAGTTCTGTTAGGGTGAGCACTGGCTTTAAGTGAGAGACCCTGACTCAATATGAAAGGCAATTAGTGAGTCAAGATGACTCTGTCTGTCAAACTCTTGTCTATACAATCATATACACACATTTATATGTGTGCCCAAACATGAGGACACACATACACACACACCACACATAGATGCAATACACACACACACCACACATAGATGCAATACACATGCACACATACACACACAGACACACACACACACACACACACACATACACAAGTCTAATTGTGTTTATTGATGAGAGGACCAATCTTAGATTTAGAGAAAGCCATGAGAAGCATATATGGTTTAAAATATGACCCAACCGTAACAAATAAAATTGAAATCTAGCTGTTCTCCTGTCCAAGCTTGCCTTTATTGTTCTTTGTAAATTGGTTGCTTGGTTGGTTGGTGGATGGCTTCTGTTTGTTTGTTTTCTTTTGTTTGCCTGGAATATTACATGTAAGAAAAGTAACTTGTAAGAACAATTGAAGAATTTGTTATGAATTACATCTTTTGCCTCAGTCATTTAGAGTCATTATTCTTTATGTAGATTTGCTTCCAGTCAGGACATTTCCTAGACAGAATTTAAGACAGTAAGAAAATTATTTGTCAAGCCTGAAAAAGGCTCTTTCCTTCCAGGGACTTTTGATATAGCCCAACAGAGATGGCATCTAAATGCAAGGACCCCAGTAAGATGGGCATTTGTCCATCCTCAAGGAGAGAATATTGTACCTTCTATTTGTACATTGTCTATTCTGTGATGGCTGTATCTTATATATGTTTGAAATGCATGTAACACTATTATCATATAAAATAAATAAAATGGAAATATATGTATATATATTTTAGACATAAGCTAAAAAATGAAATGACATAAACTTTAAATCTAAAAGAGGAAATCTATCCTTCCCAACTACTCTCAGTGCAGACAATCACCGAGGTTTTTTTGTTTTGTTTTGGTTTGGTTTGGTTTGGTTTATTTTGGTTTGGTTTGGTTTGGTTTGGTTTGGGTTGGGTTGGGTTGGGTTGGGTTGGGTTTTTTGTATTAGTTTTTCCACAGTACAGGAAGTCCTATAGCTTCAAATATGGTATCATAGGATCAGTCATTGGATTCTCTCCCATGAGCCATTGCTTCCGCTAAAGCCTCCTGTTTCTCAGCTTCTTCTGTTAGCTGAGTTTCTACAGGAGAGTTTTCCTGTTTCCTGTCTCTTTCTTTCTTACTCCTCACACACAAACTCTTGCTTCTCCTTCCCACTGCCAGACACTTCATGCCACCAACACAGCAACAGGCTGACCTCTGGCTTCTGAGTTTTCAGATTAGAATTGGAAGCAACCATCTTGGACCACTCAGCATCTTGGCCTTCCTCTCACCTCTTTTCTCGGCCCTGCAGTGCTTTTTCTGCTTGGCTTCAGTCAGCCCCAGCTCTGCTCTGTTTGTTCCCCCAAAACATCTTTTCTCTCTGTTTCCTCTCATTAGAATGTAGTTGACTGGGAAAATACATTTTGGTTTATGGGGTCTGTTGTCGCAGCAACATGCATCACCTTGAAGAGATTTAACTTGGTGAAAATGTGACCAGTGTTTTCTGAATACACAGACAGGTGACCGTGTCAATGCCATTAAGTTTGTAGTGTCATGAGGAAAGTCTCCGTGAACTCAAGATGTATGCCTTCCAGCTCAGTGAATTCATTCACGATGTGTGCCTTCTAGCTCTATAGCTGATCTAGGGTCTTAATCTCTGACTTCCCCTCAATATTCAAAATTGTATTAAGCAAAAATTCCAGAAGACAGATGTCTGTGAATGTCTACATGAGAAGTATGCCAACAGACATATTTATTTTTGCATCTCACTAGGGCTATAATCTCTTAATTGAGGGTTCATGGGGAAAAGACAAAAGGAGCTCTTACTTTAAAAAACAAGTCAAGTTTCTGAGTTTTTAAAAATACAGGATATAATTGGTCTGATTGGTATTAGCACCAGTAGGGGAAAATAAAGCTAACTCCAAAGGTAATGAAATACATTTAGAAAAGATGTTAAATAACTCAGTTTTTAACTTTCCTTTAGAATAGCTTAATGTCAGCAGTGCCATGCCTACATACATACATACACACAAACACATGCAAATGACCATAAATTATGAGTGGTTCAATATTGAAAATGTCCCAACACGTAAGACAGTGATTTCTCACCCAAGCTGCCCTAGCTCACCAAATATTTGTATCTTACACAAGCAAAATAGTTAAAACACTCAATGCTGGCAAAGCTAACAAATTAGTCTTATAAGTATTTGCCCCAAATGGTCTTTAGAAGGCAGACCTCACCTTAAACCTAGAAGTCTAACACTGACATCACAAATGGTGCCCCCTTCAGCTCACATTGCCTCTTTTGCAATTCATATTAGGGTGATGGGTTCCATTCACACATCTGCCGCTCACCCCGCAGGGTGGAGCCTGCTGTCCTGAGTTTACACTGGGTCTGTGATCTATTCTACTGCTCTAGCCAACAGAATGCCTTGGAAATGATCCTGTGGTGCTGTACCACCTTCAGGTCAGGCACCAGAGCCTTGCAGCTCATAGAAGGTGTCCCAGAGACTGCCTTGTGGCAAAGAAGTCTGGAGAGAGAAAAAGAAAAAGAGGGGGCGATGGGGGTAGGGGGGATCGTGCCATGCTGTCTGAGCTTGCTGCCCTCTGTGTTCAATCAGATAAAGAACCAGTCATTTCAGGTTCCTAAGAAGCAGCCATTGTTTAAAGCAACAACTTAAGGGTTCCAGGGGGTTGTTATGCAGTAATAGATAGCTGAGACCAACCACCCCTATCAATAAACTAAGACAAAGGTAAGTACTTCTGTGATTTATTTGTTTTGAGTAGTCTGTATTTATTTGCATAGTGACAACAGTTAGTATATTATATATTATTAGATTATATTATTAAAGTACCACATAATTATGCTCAACTTCCCTCTGAGTGATGAGTTTCCTCTCAGGTCCAGGTGATGATAAGGGTCACAGAGGCTCCAGTACAGCTATGTGCAGGCATTGGTCTCTGGTATAAAGTGAACACCAGTCTACTTCCTGTCCAGAGGAACTGTGGCCCTGGGACAGCCCATGTGAAAGACATATCTGGTGTGTGTTTACAAAGAGTGACAGAAAAAATCCTGCCACCAGCCTCTCATGTGGCTTCTATAATCACCATGAGGACAAAGGGCATCCGGAAATGACAAGTGACTGTCACTTAAGTCAGCTGTCAAGCTTGCCCCTACTAAACTCCTTACATGACTACTGTTTGGCCGGTCCTCTTTCCGATTAAACAGACAGACTGTCCCAGAGGCCAACTCTGTTCAGTCATTGTTATCATTATTAGAATTAGTATCAGATGCAGGAATTGAAGAACAGCAGTCATGGTGCACAGAGGCAAAACTGGAAGGCATCAACATTGTGATGAGGATTTTGAGGACAGGGAGAGCTCCTGACTGGACTCCCTGTGATGCTAGTGTGGGGTTAGGCCTGTGTTAACAAACATTGTTAAAAAAAAAAAAAGCATTATGTTTCATCTAAGCAGGAAACAACATTGAAAAGATGACTTCGAACTTTGTTTTGGACAGTTTAGGGGCTTAAGAAACAGGTTTCAATTGGTGAGTGGTCCTACCCAGGTGAATTGAATTAATCTGTACAATGAGAACACGTCTCCATTGGACCGGCACATTGCAATGATTATAACTGAAATGTGCCTAACTACAGGAAGCACACATGGCAGATCGGGTACCTGCTGTCCCCTGTGGCTAAGGATATTGAACACTCCTAAATACATTTCTTCGCCATTTCTCTTTCTTCTTTAGCGAACCTTCAAGTCAGTTCATTACTGTATTTGTTGACTGTGGCATTTTGGTGTTTAATTTTTGTAGTCCTTTATACATTCTGGATATTAATGCATGTCTGGGATGTATTTCCTAGATTTTTCTTATTCTGTAGCCTTTTCATGTACTATGCTGACAGTTTCCTTTGCTATACAGAAGCTTTTTAATTTTGTGTAAATCTCATTTGTCCACTGTTGGAGTTATTTCTTAAACTATTGGAGTCCTTTTCAGAAAAGTCTTGTCTATTCCTATGCTTTGAACTGTTTCCCTGAGGACATTATGTTTGATTGTTTTATAGATGCGATGCTGCTGTTGCTGACAGTGACTATTGGGAATTTTAGGATTTCTATGAGCATCAACAAAAATAAAAATATTGATTCCTCTATCCTGCTTTTTTGATCTTCCTTGCGTTTATTCAATTTCTGGCTTGGATTTATGTTCTGTAGTGTTTGACTCAGGCAATGACATTCTCAATTCTGAAGTGAATGTGACTTTTAATTTCAACCTACTTCCAGTAAAAGTGAAATTTTCAATGCTTTGAATTGTATGGAGCAGTGATGACAAAGAATGCATGTTTTTGATTTTAGCCCATTCTTCTGTGATTTGATACCCAGGCTGGAACATTTTATGTGGTTCCAGAAGACTGGGAACAACACCTGTCAAATGTACTTGGCAGGGCTCGCCTGAGTCGAACTGCTTTGGGAATCAGACACGGGGACTCTCCTTATGTTGGGCAATGGCCTCCCTTCAAAATCTGCCCCCAGTCTACATCTTCTAGCCCTAAATAAAAATGTCTTGGAGTTGTTCATGGTTTGCAGCTTGAAGCTCCTTGCTCGAAATAAGGCAGACCCTAAATAGAAACATTCATGTGGGGTTAACATCTCCAAAAACATTTTCCAGAACTCTGTTTCAACCCAGCCCTCTGGGTCACACATTTGCATACAACATGCATACTCCATTCACTCAGCTGCCTGCTCTCTGGCCACTGGAGAATGTCCAGGTTAGCTTTTCTACAGCAGAGCTAATGGATAATGTCCAGCATTTGGATTATTGATGGATGTTTAGTCTTTTAAGAAGAACCCACGAGTTATATTAACCCCAGAATTCAGAACATTATTGTTTGAATCATACATCTACGAGCACAAAACCATGTGAATGCTTTAATTGTTTATTTCTATTGTCACTACTTTGTTTATTTGACTGGGTTACCTAAGGCCATCTTTATGCAAGTACATAATACTCTTTAAGCATGTTCCCCGATGCCCTTGTACCTCCACTTTCTTGCCCTTCTGTCTTTCTGTAAGTCCTCTTGGTCTCCCTGGAGAGGCTCACTTCTAATTTCATACCATCTGTATATAAAATGTAGGACCCATAAATGACATAAAATATATGACATTTTTCTTTTTGAGACTGACATCACTTAATGGGGTTCTCTCCAATTGTGTTCATTTTCTTGCAAGTATCAAAACATTCCTCCTTTTTATAACTGAAAAAATGCATCCTATGCACAAGCCACATTTATTTTGTTAATTCCTCTGCAGATGGGATGGTTCTATAACTTAGCTAGTGTGAATAGTTCTGCAATATATATTGATATTTAATAAGTACCTCTGTACAATGTTGACTGGAGTCTTTGGGGTAAATATTTAATAATCGTGCATGGTGCTATATGGTAGGGCTCTTCTGTAAGTAACCTCCGTGGTGGTTTCCATGTGGATGACTAGTTTGTATATGGATGACTAGTTTGTATATGGATGACTAGTTTGTATATGGATGACTAGTTTGTATTCCACCATCAGAATAAAGCCTCTCTTTTGTCTACGTCATTATCAACATTTGTTGCTGTTTTTTGATGATCACCATCCTGACTGGTGTGACATATTCCAATATAGCACAGATTTTCTTTTCTCTGAAGGTTAATAACATTTAACATTTTTTCACATGTTTAATACTCATTTGTACTTCATGTTTTGAGAACTATTTTTATCACCTCATTGACTGGTTGGGTAGTTTGATTTCTTGTTATTTGCCCTCCTGCCTGAATTCTTTAAACGGAAATGTCTCTACATTCAAATGTTGATACATTTAAAACAACAAGGATTAGGTTTGATTTGAAATTTTTTATAAAGAAAGCTCCTGTTAAGTCTAACTTAACTTTAATTAAGGGATAAAACCTTAATGGATGATTTTTAGGTAAAAAAATATAGATATCAATGTCCCCATGTGAAGCCAGGCTCAATTTTTCCTAAAAGTATTTGAATTTTTTTCAAATTCATTGATATTTATTTATGTGAAAGAAAAAAAAGGAAATTTGTCTTGGTTGGTGTTTACAACAATGTATACATTTTAATTCAGTGTCCTTCCACTGACAAATACTAATTGAATAAGTAAGTTTTAAGTAATAGGATTAAAGTGCCTCAAATAGAACAGAGATAAGGTTAACTACTTTACTATTTATGGATATTTAATCTGAAGAACGAAGCGGCCAGGCTCACTGATAGAAATTACAATTATGGTGTCTTACTTAACACATATTCTTAGAATGAGAGAGGAAAAAGTCACCCCAAACTAATAATATATGAAAAAGCCATAGGAAGTCTGATGATTCATAAACTAGCAAAGACTCATTTTAAAAGGGAGTTTAAAAAGAGTTAGCCTGTGTGGTTGGATAAAGACGGTCCTAGAAGCCATAGGTTATTAAAAAAATTCCTAGTGCCAGGGATAGAATAGCTCCCTGTGAGCTTGTTGGTTAAGGAGGCCCTTTTGGTCACAGAAAATAATGCAGACAATTGATGCAGCTGTTGGTTGCCTAATAGGATGAGTTGGTAAGACTTTATTAGTGAAGACATTACATAGCTCAGTTCCAGAACCTAGAGAAATCAAACTAAAGCTGAGATGAGGGCTCTCAACCTACTGGTTCAATCTCCTGAATGCCAGAAGGTTTCTGTAGGCTGCTGGAGGAGAATTACCTATTAGTCTTATTTAGCTGTGGACACAATACTGACTTGTCAGGTAAGACGAGCCCACTGATATAATAACCATTTTTAAAAACAAACAAACAAAAAAGAATTTGGATTTGATGCCTCTTACACAGGAAGAAAATTGTAATCTGGAACTGTAAACTGGTCAAAAACCCATGAAATTCTAAATAATGATAGTGCTGTTGTAAGCTTTGGTAAGAGAACTTTTTTGTTGTTGTTGTTGGCTTGGTTTTTTTGCTTTTTGTTTGTTTGTTTTTTTAACAGTGGTCAATCGTTACTGCTGAGATGTAAGGACAGAAAATATAAGGACATAAAATAAATGAGCATTGAATGATCAGACGTAAGTAGGATATCTATAACACTCCAAGGCTCTGGAAACATCACAGAAGTGTCAGGAAGCACATAAGAGCTAGGCAATGGGGCTCAGTGTGGACTGGTAATGTCCAGGGGAAGCATGGTTATCAAATTCTTGAAGTCATAGCAGCTATCATTATCGGTAAAAGATCTCCACAAACTTGAGCCTGTTGACACCCTGTCATGAAAGAGAAAGCTCATGGAAGCCTTTTCTGTGAATTTATAAGCAGCTAATGGTAAATGAAGAGGGAGAGGCATTTTCTTTAGTGGTGTAACGACTTACAGTAAGGTGAATATGATCCTATAAACAAATGCCTACCTATGTCGCCATAAAAAGCACTAAGGAAACTTATTTGTTCTCAGAAATACATAAAAGTATAAGGGGGCTGGTGAGGAAGAGAAAGAGATAAAGAAGAGAATCAGCAAAACAGGGAACAGGAAGCGGCCACAGGATAAATGTGAATGAAATATGCTATGTACACAGCATGTGTGTGATGGTGTCACGTGAAACAATTATTGTGTACTTAACATTTAATAACAAAAACATTTATAAATGAATCAGAGACCTTCTTATAGAAGGGAAACATGAAGAAAATTCTATTAACAATTAGTAAAACATGGTGTTTCTGTCTGATTGATAGAGGCTAATTTAAATCACTTGACAAGAAATATAAATGATTCTACCATCTCTCCTTTGAAGAAACAAGAGAAACACAGCAATGTAATAAAAAAAAATCACACTTAGTTAGATTTTCTGAAATGTCATTTGCTCTTTTTAAAGACTTCATATATTTAACACCTACATCAAGACATATGTCTTGACCATTAAAAAAGAATCAGAGATGTCATAATAAATAAACTTATCTTAAAAGAGATGATTGCATCTCTTCTTGTATGAATTGTTTTATATTGGTATTTGTTTTTGTTGTTTTGGTTAAGAAATGAAAAGCAGAAATAAAGTCCAGTAAAAAAAAATTTCAAGATTGCATACTGATATGTAGTTGAAAATTCAAGGTGGGTCCCTTAATGTTATAAAACAAGTTTGGTCAAAATTAGTCACCTATCACAAAATTCTTTGCTTAGAAGAGAATAGTTTGCGTTAGTATGCCAACTGTTCCCATGAAGTGCAATGATATATAAAAAACTCAATTCTCACTATGGTTTGATGCTATTTGACTGTCCACCAACGGCCATTGTTGACGTTCTGCAAGGTGACACTTTGGGAAGGTAGCAGACATCTGTGGAATAGAGAGAGCCTAGTGAGAGATTCTCCCCCCTCCCCTTTTCTTCCTTCTATAGCTTTTCTTTTCTTGTTTTCTTTTTAATTATTAATTGGTTATTTTATTTATTTACATTTCAAATGTGGTCCCCTTTCCTGGTTTTCTCTCTGAAAACTCCCCATCCTATCCCCCCTGCCCTTTGCCTCTAAGAGGGTGCTCCCCCACCCACCCACATTGGGTCACTCCCCAGAAAGGAAGGAAGCCCTGTCTCACTCTAACTTCTTGTTTGGTGATGGAATCTCTTTCCTTACACAGTAAAATGTGCTGCTGTGACTACTCTTGACAGTTGGCTAACCCCAAGAGTGTGAGCAAATTAAACAAAATTTTCACTTTTTATATAAAGGTAGCTGCTCGAGTATTTCATTACAGTAATGAAAAAGCTAATGCAGCTAACTAAGTCAGCTTCTTTACCCCCAAACTCAAATATTTGTGATAATGAACTAATTAAATCAATAACTGATGAGAGTACATAAGCATAAGTGTGAACTTTCTAAAAACCTATATTTGATATCTGTGAAATGTAATCCAACTAGGTGTTGTAATTTATGTGGTAAGGGTTTGATGCAGTTTGTTTCCAAAGGTCAGTGCTACTGCAGCGTGGCCCCAGTGTAGCAGTAACGGCGGAGTGTTAAGTTAGAAACTTAACAGGTGAGCAGGTGGAATTAATGTACTTATCACAAAGATGAGTTCATTCTTTTTTTTTCTTTTTAAAAATAGACTCTCACTATGCATCCCTGGCTGGCCTGGAACTCTGGCTTCACACTCAGAGATCCACCTGTCTCAGCCTTTCAAGTGTTGGCATTAAAGTAGTGTGATACCATGTCCAACTAACCTGGTGGGCCAAGAGAAGCAAGACCTTATAAAAGGCTTGTCTGAGCCTCAGATCCCTCGAGGGTTCATGTCTGCTGACGTGATAGCTTCTGCTTGTGTTCCTACCATTTAAATACCATGAGTCTTCACCAAAGCCAAGATACTTGTGCCATACCCTTCAACTCACAAATTAAATAAACGTCTTTCCTCTATATATTGCCTATCTCTGTGTATTTTCTGATCGCAATATAAAACGGGCTGACAAACTGGTATCAATGAATGAGTTAGTTGCAACTATAACGAAAATGTGGAATCAGCATTGGAGCAGGGCTAAAAGGTATCCTACAAACTACAACAGAGGCTGTGCAAGTGTTGGTTGCTAAACTCCTTCATCACACTCACCTGACCTCAGATCCTCTTTGGTCCACAAGCCTTTCCAACAGACAGGCAAAGATGGGAAAGATTCCAGAAGAGTTCTCTACATGTTGTTAATGGGCACAATTCTAGACACGCCATGAGCTTGCTGCCCCAGGAGTTCCTGGGTGGACAAGCACACATCACTCTAACTGGTGGCTTACACAGTAAGTGAATAATGAAATGTGAGCAAAAAATGTGTCCTTTATGCGAACATCTAGATGCATTTCAAGCTGTGTTTCCTGGATTGGGGTTAAGTGTTTCAGCTAATTATTCTTATTTTAACATGGTCACCATTTCCCATATATAAAGAAGCATGTCCTAAATTTTTCTTATTATTTACTCTCCAGAGTATTCTGTTTAAAATTTTTATAGAGAGCAATAATACCAAGCAACCAGAGCTCCCAGGACTAAACCACCAGCCTGGGAGCACATAAGGAGGGACCCATGGCTCCAGCTGTATATGGAGGGGAGGATGGCCTTGTCACACATAGGTGGGAGACAAGGTCCTTGGCCCTGTGAAGGCTGGATGCCCCAGTGTGGGGGAATTCGAGGGCGGGGAGGTGGGAGTGGGAGGGGAAACATCCTCATAGAAACAGGAAGCGGGGATAGGATGGGGGTTTCTGGGTGGGGGAAAATGTAAATAAAATATCCAATAAAGAAGAAAAAAGGAAAAAATTACATATAATATAATCTGATCATTCTCTTTCCCTAAGTTCTTCCAATCTTCCTACCCATCAAACTCCAAACCATAGTAAAATTAAAACAGCACAAAAGACATACATGGAGAAACACATACACACACATATAAAACCCATAAAATATGAAACCATGAGATATAAGCAAAAGACCTGTGATACAAAAGTTGGTCCAGCAAAGTAATATAAGATAAAAAGTCTACAAAAGTACCGTTACATTTGTTTTGTGTTGGCCATATCCTATTGGACAAGGGGCCTGGGGCCTACCCTTAAGTATGATTACATACACAAACTCCATTGGAAAAAAAGTGATTTTTGCTTTGTAAGCAGACATCAATTGAAGATAGCTTCTTTGCGAAGGTGGGGAGCCAGTGTCCAGTTCCCCATCTCAATACTAGGAGCCCCTCTCCAGCTTGAACCTGTATGGCTGCTAGTCTCTGAGTGTTCATATTTGTGTCAGTCTGAAAAACACTCCTTCAATGGTATTATCCATTCCATTTAGCTCAGACATATTTTTTCCTTCTCTCCTACATAGCTTCCTGATCCCTGACAGGAGTGGGGGATAATGTAGACATCCTACGTAAGACTGAATTATCTGAAGTCTGTCGCTCTCTGCACAGTATCCAGTTGTACATCTCTGTATTGATGCTCATCTACTGCAAGAGGAAGCTTCTTTAATCGCGCTGAGCAAGTGACACATGGACCTATAGGCATAGCAGAAGGTCATTAGGAGTCATTTTACTGCTATATCCCTGTAGCAGAACAATAGTATGTGGCTGACCTCATAGGCCTATGTTCTATCTAGTCTCATGTTCTTGGCTACCTTCAAAGTGTCAGGTAAACACTCCTAGTTATCAGCCTTTGGACACCTCATCTAATTTCTGTAACTCTCATGTTCCATGCGTTAGATTACTGAAGCTAAATTAACTGTAGGTCTTTGTTGATCTAGGAAAAAGTCCCCAAGTCACTCCTTTAACAACATACAACTTCTACGATGCCCAGACCTTGAAGACTTAAAACATATACCTGTTCTAGACAGGGTTCCAAATGTACATTTAAAAGACACTCAGTCACTTTTGGAACATAAAAATATGGTTGTAAAATAAACAAAAACCAATAATGTTGCCCCACATTTATTCAGAATAGAACTGTTTATTTTAGTCATTTATATGTAAATAGTCTCAAACACATCAGAATGAAAACCAATCACAACACGTCTTTCATTTTATCCTAAACACAACGCAATTGATTAAAATCAAATTTGATAACACAATCTTGCCTTAGAGGAAAAGATTGCACAAGACATAAATGTTTCTGAATGAAGTTGAATAGTTAATTATCCAGAGAGGTTTTTGTTTCGTTTTGTCTCTTACTGTCCAGAACAAAAGAAATGTTCTCAAGTTAAGGGAGGGTGTAATAAATTGAAAAGAAGGAGAAGGGAAAAGCCAATTATATAAACACTAGCCTGTTGACATTTAAAGTGTGACAAGCAGAAAAACATTTTTAAAAAGTTCAATCTGGAAGATAAGGCACTCAAGACAAACAAGAAAATACGATGCAAGTAATGAGGTTGAAATTTCAGCATCGCTGATGATACCACTTAGAATATCTACCTTAAGAAGACAATATTGCAACCTGCATTGCAATGTGCTTAGGGTCAAATTTGTAGAGAATTCTATCAAATAATTTAAATGTAAATAAGTTAAATGACCTCAAAACTCTTTCCTGCTGTTACCATTTTCAAAAACATTAAATAAATGTGTGAACAATCACTAGAACAAACCAAATGTCAGTTGCTCTCTATGTATAATTCCAGTATAAAACCCAAAGTACATAATGATGTTCAGTGTAAGCACAACACTGCTTTAGCAGGCCTTGTATAAAAAGAGACTGAGACTGTGCTTGGATAAAAGGGTCTGTATGTGGATGAGACTGTGCTTGGATAGAAGGGTCCACATGTAGATGATTCAGACCATGGAAAAGGGGGGACCAAATATTGGTCCAATGCATAGGTTTTAGATCTTCTACAACTACATGTAATAGAACCTTTCTGTTCTCTGAGAATTTTGCTCATGGTTATGTGCAGAAATGATTACAGGATTACCTTGCTCTGGAGTTTGCTTAAACATTAGTTCCTGGCTTCTTGCGTGAGCATTCTCCTCCTGTTTCCACTGTAACTTCTGAGTTGAGATTTACTGATCTTTAGTAGCACAATCCCTTTCCTTTTATTTTTATTCTGCATCTCTAATGTAACATAATGTAACATTGGCCTGTTCCAACAAAATAGAAAATTGATTGATTGTATACGTGGAGAGGTAACCTAGAGGTCTAACAGCCTCCCAAAGTTTCGCCATCTTGAACTAATCATAATCTATTTAATTCCACTTAAGATCAGGCTATTACACATCTACCATAAGCCTGATCTATTAAAAGATGGAAATTCCAAGATGAGTGAAACAAGATTTGTGTTTTCAAGGGAGTAAGGTGGACTGAGTATCAGTGCAGAAATACAACTCATGTCTGTGAAAATTAGTCATTAACTCCCCTTCCCCTCAGATTCTTAACACAGAAGCAATATGCAGTGTTTGACCCCCATGGTCTAGAAAAGGAGTAAATAGGAGAATGATCACAAACAATGGTGATTATGATAAGTCTCTGGGGCTTTCTCATTAGTTAAAAGTGAATTCATTAGTTAAAGTGAAGTTACAATTACCTGAACCATAACCAGAAAGTATTTGTCAATGTTGTCTTCATGAGTTCTGTCTTGTCTAAACAGTATTTTCTTTCAGTCTTTATATTTAATACTTAGTCAACAATCTCAAATTGCTTTGTTCCCTCCCCTAACCCCACTAGCTCTTAAAGAGTAAACTTTCTTCAAACATTTTAATTCTTCTAAATCATTTCCTCTTGGATATTTTCGGTGGTAATCACATATCCTTGAAAAGCAAGCATAGAATGACTTAGTTCTGAGGTTCCTAGAATCTCCGCTTGTGAATCATGTTTTGTAATATTTGTAATTCTAGAGGTTTGTGCTATGTACAGACTATCCAAATCTACAGGTGATAAGAAGCTCGGTTGACTACTTCGCAGCTCAGAGTGGATTTTTTTCTAGTCCCAGTGTTTTCGGGGTTTTGTTGTTGTTTCTGTTTGGTTTTTTTGTTTTCATTTTTTTTGAGAGTCTTGATACAGGGGTTTATAGTGTCCACACGAAACTCTCATTGACCAATGCTGTACCTATGAGCTCAGGAATATACTTGGTAAGATTTGATTCACATGAAGTCTGCCAATATCTTTTACCTGCACTCTACCAGCAGTGTCTCACTGAACTTCTTTAAGTCTATTTGTTTCCTCTCTCAAACCTCAGTGATTTATGTTGGAAGCATTAAAGAGAAACTTAGGATTTTGTTTGTTGTTTTTAGACAGTGTTTCACACTGTAGCCCTAGCTGGCCTCAGACTTGTTATGTAGACCAGAGTGACCCTGAACTCACAAAGATCTACCTGCTGCTTTATCCCAAGTGTTAGGATTAAAATGTTTCATTTAATATTCTTGGTTTTAAAAGTCAAGACTTATCTAGAAATAAGTAACTAAATGAGCAAATGATAAAATAAAAAGTAAATCAAAATAGTGATATATTGATACCCTAAAAACTATAACTTTTAGGTAGTCTGAATGTACTAGAAGAAAAGTTGGTCCACAAGCACAAGCAGAAACATGATGTCAGTGCAAGCCTTCATAGAAAACTGCCCATCAACAGAATGCTGAGTATGAGCCTACATAAACAGATACAGGACACCTTTTCTACAAAATCTAAACACAAAATCATTTTTTAAAATATGGACATAAGATGTCTGTAGTGGTCTGAATTAAAATGGCCCCGTAGACTCATAGGAGGTGGCATTATTGGAGACGTAGCCTTGTGGGAGTAGATGTGGCCTTTGTCAGAAGAAGTGTGTCACAGAGGGTGGGCTTTGAGGTTTCAGAAGCTCAAGCCCAGTGTCACTCTCTCTTCCTGCTGCCTGCTGATCCAAATGTAGCGCTTTCAGCTACTTTTCCAGTACCATGTCTGCCTACATGCTACCATGCTTTCTGCCATGATAATAATGTAGTAAACCTCTAAACGTAAAGTTAAATACTTTTCATTATAAATAGAGTTGGCATGGTCATGGCATCTAGTCATAGCAATAAAACCATTTGAGACATTGTCTCAAAAAAAAAGACATTACCTTGTTTACTATTATTATCATCAAGAAACTCAAACACAATACATAAAATATCAGTTAGAATTGTGAGATAGATAATGCAGCAAAAGACCCCAATTCACAACAGAAGAGAGTCAAAACATAGTAGGCCACTGCCTGGAGCACACAGCAGCAACAAAACAGTCTAATCAACAAGTGGCATTTTCACTGAGTTGATGAGAGATGGATAGGACTCAAAGAAGCCAAAAAATGAATCTATAATTGCAGAACAGAGCTATGGAGAGAAGAGACCTACAGAAAACTCTAGTGAAGTTTTGCTGTAGAACTGCACGTGTATAAACTATATATTGAAAGGTAACAAGCTACAAAAGAAAACTAAACAGAACAATTCCCATATAAAAGACCTTAGCGAGAAAGGCTTCAACCCAGAGACATGGGAGGATTATTCTGTAGGAACTGACTCCAAAGAAAGCCTACATCATAGATACAATTATCACTGGACCCACAATAACACAGATGAACAGCAAATTTGAAAGATCAAAATCTTTTGCAAAGACCTTAGCTGCATTCCAAAATAAAATCCAAAACTACTTGTCAGAATATAATGAAACCTATGATTGAAGAATATTTGATATCTAATGTAGGACTCTGAAAGAACAGCATGGTTTCTGGTTGAGCAGTCGCTAGAGATGGCTGGAGACCCAGCAGATTGGAGAGCTCACAGGTTTCCCTGCAAGGGGCAGCATGCATTTCACCATGGTCACAGACTCCAGGCTCCTGTCCTGAGGCCGAAGACCTCCATCAGTCAATGTCTTTCAGGCACATAGGACTGCCCACTACAGCCCCTCCCAAAGAGAGGTTTGTGGCCATCAGTCACGTAGCACCGGTACAGAGGGTGCCTACAGTCCACAAAGCCTCAAGACATCTCCATATTCAAGAGATACCCAAGGGTCAGAGGGCATAGCCAATTAAGCATTCCTTCTCAGACCCTTCTCCTCCCACAGAAGGTATTTAACCTCAGGCCCGCCCTGAGAACATGAGGTACAGCTCCATCCACTTTCTACCATGACAATAAACATTTTAAAACCATGAACTCTCGTCTTTGGGGCCCGCCATGAGGAACTGTGGAGAAGGCCTTCAACTACCTAATCTCCCACCGAGGACCTCTCTGCATTCCAGCCATGAAAGCCACCCACTCAAGTGAGCTAGTTGAGCCAGCCATGACCCAGCCAAGCAGTTGCTATGACCAAGTCTCATTTCTCCAAGGGGTGCTGCTGGAGCTCATCTCCTCCTCCTCCTCCCTTCGGGTGCAGGTTGATCCAGCTTATATACCCTTCCTTGGCCTCTCAGTGGCACCTGGGAGCCCAAGGGCTGAGATCAGTCAGTCTTCTGCCACTTCCTGGCCCAGGGATCTGCCCTGGCAGGGTCTCAAACTGTGTTCTCTCCACCCCAGAGCAGAGTCACAAGGCTTCCCACAGCCCAGCATCCACCTGGCATGGCTGGAGTGAACTCAGTCAACTTCCTGTGCTTCTGACCCCTAAGCCACAGCTCTAGATGCCTGGGGCAGCAGACACACAGGACCCACAATTCAGCCCAACAGGACCCATACCCACAAGCATGTGCTACAGCCCCACAATCTAACAAAACAGTACCAACTTTGTGGAAACAAGGAAAATTCACTCCATCATCAGACATGGTAATCAATAGAAAGAGACCGTGAAAAGACAGAACTGATACAGTTTGTGGACAAAAACTTGACTACTCTAAATACTGAAAAACATAATGTAATGAAAACAAATGAAAAATATAAAATACACAAATTGAACTTATGAACAAAAGTAGAATATCTGAAACTAAAAATATACTAGATACACTTACTCAAAAATCATGAGATAGCCTGGAATACACTCAGCGATGAAAGACTACAAAGTATGAAAGGAGCAGATATCTTGTCTGAATTTATGTAGGGTTTAAGTTTATGAAGTAACAAGATAAATACTAGGAAAAAAGATAACTGGTAATCTGTCATAAAAAGAGCCTTCAAAATGCATGCAAAGTAAGAGAGAGAACAATAAAGAAAAGGTGAATTTTTATAATAGAAGGTGAAATAATGTATTGTCATCAAACCTGAAGTCTAAAGAATAATGGACATTTGTGAGGTTGAACTGCGTACGGTTGCAAATGGCCTGTAGAAAGGGTCTCAGAGTGCCAGAGATGGTGACAATATGTGCAATATAAAAGCACTCTTCTGCTTTATTAGTAACCTCATGGGCAGCTGTTTGAAGCAAAAGTAACAGCATTTCTAAAGTTTATGAAATAATTAGATGAGTATCAAGGAACTGGATGACTATTACACTTATAATTCAAATAAGTTGTATATTTTTGAAGACAGACTGTGATACACTCATGATGAATATTTTAAACCCTAGAGGTCCTACTGAATTTTTTAAAGGGACAGGAGTTATGCTGGTATAGCAAAGCAGTAGTAGCACATTCTTTCTAATGTTCATGACTTCCCTATCCCCAAAAGGTTGGTTTAGGTTTCTAGTAAGCCATTCTTTGCTCCTGCTGAGTGGGCATTAAATCCAATTAGACAGCTGTTGGTTGCCACTGGTATGAGGACTTCTTACTGCACATAAATAGTCCTTGGCTTTCCTTACTACATTCTAAACCCTATACCCAGAGATAAGTTGTCCTTCTACACATCATCAAAGAGGCCTCTTTTAACAGCAAAAGAGACCATCACACAAAAACACAACTGGGCACAATGCACAAAATCAATGGATCATGGAAAGCCCAGCCCCAGCAGATATATCTATACCACAGTTCCTGCATGAATGGCTCAGGGAACATTTTGGAAGAGGGAGCAGAAATATTTTAAGAGCCAGAAAGTATTCTGTGAAACATCTCTCATAGAAATAAACGGCTGCATAAACAAGGTCAGAACAGTGGACATATAGTGGAAGAGGAAAAATTTCACAGGGTCCCACTTCTAGATAAAGACCTACAGGCAACTAAGAATGTTGGGAAAAGAAAAGCTTGTTTCTTCCAGGATGAGTCTCCTTACTGGTTGTTCAATGAGGAGTGGTAATCCCTGTGACAACATACATAAAAGAGACAAAAGTGGACTCATCAGGATACATTTATATATTTGTGCATATGCATAGAAACACATATGTGTATGTAACAATAATAAAAGAAAAAGAGACTATCAACTTGGGAGTGAGAGGGACATGGGAGAGTGGAGGAAAGGTACCCAGGAAGGGCTGGAAAAAAAAAAAGACAGAAGTGATGCCATTCTATTTCAATTCAAATATTTTAAAGGTTAAAAAAATGATCATCAGTTATGGTAAAATGTAATCGAAACAAACCAAATTTAGGTAAAATTAAGAAAATTAAATAATGGAGCCACTCTTATACCTATTCACACCAGTAATTAAACTATGTAAAATAACTGACCAGTAAATGGAAAGGCATAGACCACTTAGTTGGATCAGAATAGATTAATAGATCAGTGAAATTTAGTAGTAATAGGAAATGGAAAAATAGGGTCTGCCTTAGTCAGTGTTCTATTGCTGTGAGGAGACACCATGACTGCAGCAACTCTTATAAAGGAAAGCATTTAATTGGGACTTGCTCACTGTTTCAGAGCTTTAACTCCATTCTCATCATGGTGGGGAACATGGTGGCACACAGGCAGATGTGGTGCTGAAGATGTAGCTGGGAGTTCTACTTCTAGAGCTTCAGGCAGCAGGAAGAGAGCCACTCCCTGGTAACTAAGCATTCAAGTATATGAGCCTATGGGAGCCATTCTCATTTAAACTACCACATGCTTAGGGGCACTTGGCTGGGGAGCGAGGGAAGGTAATACTGAGGAAATGGACAGGAAGGGGGGGTATAAAAAACACTAAAAATCTTTTTAGAAGACATAGGGAACTATTTTATTCTTACTTTAAATTATATATAAGCATACACACACACACACACACACACACACACACACACACACACACACACACCTGAAAAACAGCATAGGCTATTGCCATTGCTGTTTGCTGCCTCCCAAAAGTTAAAGGTAAAACCATACTGCTGAAGACTCCACCCAGTTTGAACCCAGGAATGGAGCGACTGAGCTAGAACTAACCTGAAAGCATCTCTAGATCTCATATATAAGAAGAAGCTATGCAAACTGACAAGGAACGAAAGCAATCCGTAGTTCTACCAAGCTGGAAAGCCTACAAATAACAACAGTGCTCAGAACACTAAGCTGTCTCAAAATGCGCAATAATGGCATTTATATCCTGGGGGGTAACCAACAACCAATAGGCATTTAATTGGACTTAGGGGTCAGAGGTGATTCATGTCTAACACTGTGAACCAGGCATACTACACATGGTGGATGAGACCATAGATTCTAGAGAATCTACTACTGCTACTTCCCTAAATTAGAACAATTCCTAACCCTATCCTCAATACTTGATTCTGTATGCACCTATGAATGGAGTCCTCAGTTCTCATCAAAGAGGCTTCTTTTCACGGTAGATGAAGACTGCTATAGAAAGGCATAACTGGTTAACATACAGAGAACAACGGACTGTGCAGTACCTACCCCAATGGACACATCTGCAACAGAACCCTCACTCTCTTAAGGCTAAGAGAACACTGTGGAAGAGGTGGAAGAAACGCTGTAACAGGAAGAAGACTAGGCCTTCTGCTATACGACAGTGCCTTTTGGCCTATCACAGGAAAGTTTTACCCATGAAATCTCAGCAATATGACTGCCTTAGACAGGTACAAAAAATTGACATGTCAACATGGATAAGAGAAATCTCACAAGGCTCCACCGGCAAATGAAGGACTGTAGGCAATTAATGAATGCTAAGGGAGGGAAAGATGAATTTCTCCAGAGACAGGGCTCCTTGGTCAGTTATCCAGTCCCATTTTGTCAGCCTTAAACATATATACATATGAGCAAAACTAAACATATTTAACAGGTTATGTTTATTAACTTTTTATCTGTATATAAATGTGTATATGTATGTATGTGTGTATGTATGCATTTGTGTGTATGGATGTATGCAACAATAATATTAAAGAATAAGAGGCCATGAGTTTGAAAAGGAAGGGATGAGGGCACACCAGAGTAGTTGGAAATGGGAGAAATGACATAAACACAGCACCCACATATGATATTCTTAGTAAATAAATGAATTTATAAAAATTTTAAGTCTTTAAAAAGAAAGATATAAATAATTTGAACACAAAAGCTCAGATTATACACTGTTCTGACAAGAAGCAAACTAAGGGTGAATGCTGTGTATGAATATAGTGTATAAATAAATATATTTTCAGAAGAAGGAATATTAACCCACATATTCAGAGAAATTTCATGGTGGTATAAAATACGGCAATTTGTCAAGAAGTCATAAAACCTCAAGCATCAGGGACTTATTAACAGCTTTGTGGTTCATGAGGTAAAAATTGAAAGAGCTCAAAGGAAAGATTAAACAGTCTATAAGATTCACTTGGACAGTTCCATATTGCGTTCAATAACTAATAGACCAAATAAGACACAAAATGAAAAGAATATAATAGATTTGAAGCTGGGTGTGTTATTGTGTGACAGTAGCCCCAGCTGTTCAGAAAGCTGAGAGGAAGAGTGCTTCAGCTCAGGAGTTGCAGAAGAGCCTGGCCAACACAGCAAGATCAATAAATAAACAAACTTAAACATCATTGTCAACCAAATCTACTTCACAAGACTTGTAGAACACAAAAGAATACACATTTTCAACAGCATACAAAACATCCACTATGAAACAAGTCAAGATACATAAAAGTGCCTAATTATGTAGAATATTGTTTTATAGAATACAAGTCAATAACAAAGATGTTTGGAATAACCTTCAAATAATAAGAAAGTCACACATTTGAAAACCAGCTGTAAGTTAAAGAAACATTTAAAAGTAGCGTGTTACCAACTAAAAAAAAGGGGCAGTGCCACACGTCAATGTGCCAAATTCTAGTTTAAGAAAAATAAAAATTAAGCTGAAAATAAGCAAAGGGAAAGGTATCAGGTGTATAGGTCTCTGGGAAAGGGAGTGAGTGACAGTTGACCGAGTGCCTAAGGCTTCCTATGGGGTAATAAACATATTCTGAAAAATACAGTGATTACTTAAGGCCATAGCACCCTGAAGGCATGCAGTTCTGTCTGATCTCGGAAGCTAAGCAGGGTTGGGTCTGGCTGACTGAACCAATGAGGCTGAGTTGGACAATTAAAATGGTTACATTCATGTGCTATGTGAACCTTGCTTTAATTAAACAAAGTAAGAATCAGTAAGTGACATAGAAATAGATTTAAATATTGAAAAAGTATTTAGTTTCTTAAAACAATTAAAGCAAAACCAACAACAAACAAACAAACAAACAAACACTAGCCAGAGTGACCAAGATTGGGGAAAAAGAGGGTCTTCTAAGGAAGGGAAGTGAGTGTAGTGACATAGAGAAACAGGGGCAATTAGCATAGGAATGGGGCCTTGGGAAGGGGGAGAGGAGAGGAGGAGATGGTGGGGAAGGGGGACTAACAACAAGGACTTATCAAACAGCCCTATGAAAACCCACTACTGTTAACACTTTCTAAAATATATACATACATAAAAAGAACTTAAATGGAGCCACCATGTAATGAGAGAGACAATGCCCAAACTAGACAGCTCATGCCACAAAATAAAACCTCCAGTGCCAGGAATATTGTTGGCCAAGGATCTCACAGACCATCCAAAATATCACAAGCTACTTCCAAGGCTATTGTTTACTCTGCACAACCTGATGGCTGCTATAGACACTGCTTACTGATGTGGAACATGGAGAAAGCAAGCTGCTGTCCATCTAGATTAAAAACACGAAAAGATTTGAGGACCTCTAGCCACATTGAATGACCAAGAAATCAGTAAAAGAGGACTCAAATTACCAGAATTAAGGATAAGAGAAAGAATATTAGGTTATCAAGATGGCTGAGTAAATAAAGGCGCTTGCTGCCAAGCTTGTAGAGGTACATTCTGCACACTACTGGAGGGGCAAAGTAATCAGCTGTCACTCTCACCCAGCTACAAATGCTGTGACCTAAAACAGAGATCTGCCTGCAAGAGACACTGCAGCAATAGAGAGAGGTGAGAGGCACAAGTTAAAACAAAGTGAGAAACCACTGTGCACCTAGTAGGGTTGCTAAAACCACAATAAGCCTGGGGTGGTGGTCCATACCTGTAAGCCCAGCATTCAGGAGACTGAGGCAGAGGGATAACAAGCTTGGGAGCCTGTCCCAAAAAGACCAAAAGGGAAAGAAAAAGGAATCACTTTGCCATCAAATGACATCCTTAAAGAGCAAAAGGAGAGTGGAAACAAATGAGTAGTCTTGGGCAAACTTAGGTCCTAGAGAATCTTCTAATCAAAATATTCATGGAGTCCTGGCTCATGTTATATGCTCAAACATTCACTTTTGATATCAGAAAACCATCCCCGAGAACAGCACTCTGATTTTTGTGGAGAATGAGTTTTTGTAGTGTATGTATGACTACGAATCTTATGTTATTTTTTTTTTACAATAGCTTCTGAACATTTTTTAGTAAGGTTTTGAAAAACACACCAATTCCAAGTGTCAGTTGTCATTTACTAGGAAATTCAAACGATTTTCTAACAGTTTGTTAACAAGCACATCTCATCTGCAGGAAGTTTGCGAGATAAAGAACAGCATTTCTCTAACATCTGTTTCTAATGTTGGGAATTGCCTAATGGTTGCAATTTGGATACTTACCAAGTCTCAGAAAGCTTAACTCGTCCTTTATTTAAATATATGTTAAGTATTAGGTTTTGGGGGAAATGCTGAAATATGAAATAAATATTATTATTTATTATTATCTAAATATTATTTAGATAGTTCAAATGTTAAAACTTTAAATATTTCAAAACTCATTAAATTAGAAACTAGTTATTAAAAATAACTGCAAATCACGATGTTTACATGGTGATACTTCAACACCACCAGAAAAATGAAACACTCTTGTAGTCATAGGAGGCACGATTATAAAATAACAAAAGGGAAGCATAGGGCTTGTTTTGAGAGCTTGTCCTTGAATATAAAATTGCACATGATAGGTAACATCTGTGGGTATTCTGGAAGGATGGCTCAGACGTTCTCAACAGCTGTAAATGTCAGTAACTATCTCTGCATTACAAAACTCACAAAGTGTACCTGTGCTGTTCATCAAAATGATGCCAGCAAACCTGCTCCAGCAGGTATCCTGTCTGTTCTAGGCAGGGCTTCTTGCTTTCATTCTCCAAATAAAATCAAGCTTTTAGAGGAACAGAGAAAGATAGGAGAGCATGCATGATTAAGGTAAAATTAGGCACCCAGCCAGGGAGTGTGAGAAGAGGGAAAACAGAAAAAAGCCAAACAATACAGTTTCAAAAAAAAAATAACAATCAGGAAATTCAATACTGATTTGTTAAAATGTGCAGTGTTCCTGTCATGAAGGGTTGTCCAACACTTAAGGGGGAATAAATGTTGAGACAGGAAAAGAAGTTTTCAGCAAAGTCCCTGAGACAGGATCTTTGTGTTCTGTCCAACACTGTGATGTAATAGTCTTGGGGCACGTCTTTTGTTTCCTGTGCCTGTGATAAAATATCCTGACAAAAGTAACTTAAGGGAGAAAGGGTTGTTTTAGCTCACAGTTACAGGTTATTCCACCATGGCAGTGAAGTCAGAGCAGCAGGAGCTGACAGGATCTGGTCCTGTTATGTCAGTCAGGAGGAAAGAAGAATGAACGCATGCACACTAAGGGCTCAGCTGGCTTTCTTGACTCACACACAGCCCAAGATCCTCTGACCAGGGAAGGATGCCCCACCCCATAGCAGGTGGGTCTTCCCTGCTATAATCATGATGACATCCCTACATGCCCAAAGGCCCTTCCTCTAAGAGAGTCTAGGCTTTGAAAGTTGATAGCTCTGACCATCAAAGGGCTGAAAGCACACTGGGGTCACATCTCAGCTTGGTTACTTAGTGCTGTAGTACTTCTAGGATGTTGTTGATGTATGTGTCACAGTTAGCTCATCTCTGTAGTGCACCACCTATGGGGTCTACTCCAGAGATTGTAGATCCACCTGTGCTTTGCTTTAAAGTCTGAATTGGATAAAATCTATGATTTTATAATTATATTTTATACTTGAATATTCCAAACGACCAGAAATTTAAACTTAAGTGGATATGTAGGAATATGTTTAATCCCCTAAACCACATACATTAGTAACTATATACATAGAGGTTTCCAAGAAATATTAAATAATTCTAAAAACAGGTACTTTTGTAATAAACAGTCTGTAGACCTGTGTGATAAGTCAGAGTCCTGATGGCGGGCTCATAGGCTGGGGGCTGCTCACTCCAGGGCAAAGAGACAGACAGGCCCAAATAAAAGGCTATGCCAAGAGGTTTCTATTTGCCTTGGATGGTGTATTAAGCGTCACTCTCCGTGCGAGTACTTCTGATGACTTGTAAATCATGGTATTACTGGGCTCTGAGCTTCTCAGGCCCATTATTTAGTACTTTGAGAGGAGATTCTTTTATTTATATACAATGACAAGTTAGAGCTTTTAGTTTCTGAATATATAGATTATATGACCTTCTTCCATATAAAGGCACCATTAAGTACCGAGACTCATCTTACCAAGGTAACCAAAGTCACCAAAAACTGGAGGAAACTCCAGGCTTGCCAGGTATATCTTTCCCCTCTCAGAACTTTTTCTTTTCACGTTGAAATAGAAGTTCTACATATTGTTCCTATAAATTTAGAGCCCAAAGGGAAACATGCTTATTTTGACACAAACCTCACCTCTGCTCTGTGTGGATCCACGCAGCTCACAGATGAGAAATTCACCTTTCAGGTCCTGGAGCTCGGCCCACGGTGGCCTGAGAACCTTTAACCTGTAAAAGTCTCCGTGATTGCTAACCTGGTGGGAAATGCCCAGGCCTGCAAGGCATCTAAAGGTGAGTTTGTGAGAGCGTTTCCACAAATGATTTGATCACAATGGCTCTAACCTAGTGGGTAGTATAATCCTTTGAATTCAAACTTTGAATAGATTATTGGGAGAACAGAGAATCTCACGCCAATTGCTATGTAGGGAGGAAGCGGGTGGCAGGGGCTGCATCCTTGGGGTATATGAGGTGTGTCCTCTTCCTGCATTTACTATGCTGTGCTCTTTGCCCTGGGTGAGCAGCCCCCAGCCTATGATCCCATTGCCATGACTCTGCCTTATCACACAGGACTTCAGACTAATATCCCTGCAACCATGGGCTACAGTAAACCTTCCGTCTCCTCCTTTCAAGTTACTGTGTCAGCCATTTTGCCACAGCAACAAGAAGACGTTCCAAACTGGACAGGTACCGCCCACACAGGGCATCCAGAAAAGAATGAGGGTGAAGTTTACACGGCAGTGCCCTTCTCCAGTATCAGGACAGGGGACAGCTGGTTAGTTAGAAGAGCCATCACCACCACACAATGTTTGATTGTGACCAATTTTATTTTCAACGACATTGTTGGGTACTTTATGGCAAAGCAAAGTTCATTCATCATTGTATTTTGCATATTTAAAAAACTCCCAAGCAATACTTTTATACAGAACATCTTCCCAATAGTAATCAAGCTCTGAGATGATAAACTGTAGCTGCAAGGGCAAGAACAATGAAGCACATCCCACTGTCTTGCTGCTCATGGTTTTTGTTTTGTTTTACTTAGTTTTGTTTTTTTGAACTACTGGTTATATGTTGAGCAAACAACTCTTCAGCTAAAGGAATGAACACAAACTGTGGAAATATTCAATCCTGAGTCCCTCATGTGGCCTTTATGTCTAAGAGATTTTAGGCACAGCTACTGATTTTAAAAATTTAGTTTTTAGTTTTTGGTATATGATTATTAAAGTGTTCTCAAAAGTACCTATGAAAGCTACTCTATCTAAAACACAGTGACTTCACACAGACAGTGCATCTAATATGCACAATGTAGTTGATTTGTTCTGTCCTAGACATCACGTGGTCTGAGAAGGAAGGATGGACAATCCTCGACAAGGCTCATCTAAGGACTGATACAGAAGTTAAAAAGGACACACACCTTTAACACATCGAAGAGGTAATCACTTGAGACTATACAGTCTAGATAAAAGATTGTATATCTTCAATTACTTCATTTCACTAAAATGTGGCTTGAAAAACACGGACTCCTGGATTATAAAGCATTCTGTTAGCGTTGCTGTTCAGTACCTTGTTTTATTTTTGGTATATCTGCATATTGCATCCGGAGTTACAAACTGCCCACAGTGCTTTCTGCCTCATTCAAGTATAATAAAAGTAGAAATTTATAGAAGCTCTAAGGCTAAACAAACTATACATCATACAAAAAATTAATTTACAGTCAAAAAGTATTGGCAATGCCCTTTATAAGCCTCAACAAAGACTCATCACAAAGGATGTCATAATCTACATACATGGTTATCACATAAATATACCATTTAGATTCATATGCTGCAGAGTAGCTGTTAAATGAACACAGATAGAACCAGCACTCTGTACCGCAAACATTTCTGTTAAAGTAACAGTACTGTCAATACTAATCAAAGGAACATGATTTTCTTATTGCATATTTATTGTGGCTGAGGCAGTTAGTTATGATACAATAATGCAATCTCCACAATTATTTTAAATAAACAAGAACACTTCTGCTAACAATAAAGAGAGTAATTTTTTTCTGAAGTCACATAGAACATTGCTACATACAGTTTTAGGCAAATACTGAAAGACATGACCTTAAGGCATCTGCGAGAAAAGCAGATGTGCATATTTATATAAACTAAACAATGCAAGAAAAATATTGCACAGAATCCTATGTTTCAAAATAAAATATTTCTGTCTCAAATATACATACTTCCCTATTCTATAAACAAATCATAACATCAACTGGCTATTGGAAAGCCTTTCTAGTCCTTGAAGCTTTAAAAAACAGACACTAATAGAACTCTGGGCTCAACGTGGGAAAACGCTCATAGAGAACTGGCTTGCTTAAAAAATGACTACCTACATTAAGAGATGCCTGGGGAGATCCTCCATTTAGAGATTCATTTTCCATTTTGAATTTTTATTCTGATTTTCAAATATCTTCTCAGATCGAAGACTCATTTACCTCCAAGAGTGGAGCTCTCAGGAGACAATTTACTCATAAAAGTAATGAACTTGTCCTGGAAATCTGAGCAGAGAATGGATGGGTATTGATTGCAAGAGCATCCAGTCATTTGCTGTTGACCAGGAAATCTTCCCTTTAACCAACAACTACTTCCTGGGCATTTCTGGGTCACATCATTAGATATCAGCATATGATCTTAATAATAACAGTCACATCTTTAGCTAAGAAAGAAAAAGCTACCTTGAAAATGTTGTTACCAATTTTTTCTTTTAATGTAAAATCTGGACTCCCATCAACACAACTAGGTTCTTCCTTTATAAACCCTAAGTCACTCCTGAGCTGGCGGAAGTGGCTATCAATACTGCAGAGGGACGACGTCATGTCCTGTGGATGGTCAAAGCAAGGACTCAGTCAAGCAGTGCCTCTAAAACTGTCCTTTAAGGTGGGATCTTAGCAGGCTTCTAGTGGCTGACATAATTACTAAAAGAGTTAATGACTCTGTAGTTAGAACATACTTTAAATACAGCAGCTGTTCTTAAAAAGCATCCCTTGGTGTTGACTCTTGAGTGAGTACCATCTAAGCAAATACATCCTTACTGTATTATTATTATTATTACTAATTATTATTTTAACATCTGCAGTTCCTTTCCCTTTTAATTGAATCCTCAGAGCTGGGTAATTGTTTCCTCCCATACCCTTACATCCTTAATTATTATACCTTGCTCCTGACTGGTACAGAAAGTCAATAAATATTTTCTCAGTGAAGGAGTTACTAACTTTGAATTGGAAAAGTAAGTGTGCCATCATCTGATATGTAAGATAGGCTAGAAGAGGTAATCACCCCTATATTTTACTTGGCAACATCTTCACTTTAACAAAACTGCAGCTCCAACATTTGGCCTTCTATCTTTAGCCCCTGACCCGCCAAGCCTGAGAGAGACTCAAGACAAGTCACAGCTTGGGGTTCGGTTTAAAGGCATAGAAAGCACAAGATGTGGGAGCCAGAGCTGGGAGTTATTCAAGTGTCTTGTAGGGCAGAAGCAGCTTCTCTGAAATATTCATTATGGGAGCTCCAGTTTGTTGGCGCTCAGTATCTAAAATGACAGTGCAAGCAGAAACATTTATTTTCAATAGCAGGGAACTTTACATTGGGTTTGGTTTGGACAAAGCCAAAAATACTACCCCCCCTTTTTTTTTAAATTTCAGAACTCACCTATGGTCTCTTACTTTTTCTACTATTTCCATCATAATACTGGGAAGTCTCCTTTAAAAGCCCACTTCAAATACTCAAGGTTGTAATCGTGTGAAGCACCCACTGGCTTCCAGTTTTCTGGATATTTAAGAATAATGTGTACAATTTTGGTTTTTCTTTTTAACATGAAGTAGCTGTTTTTGCTTGTTACAGTAAGGCACAGATCACTTAAGTGGCTTAAGACCTTATTTGTGAGTGGATAAATGTTTCCTAATAGCCTAGTGTTACAGTGGCACATCTCACAAGCTGACTCAAAGCAAGAGAACCATGAGCCTGTGGCAATGGGACTATCGAGGAAGTGGACTGGAAGCCAGTGTTTTAAGCTGCAGTCAGGATGGTCTCATTTTTTAGACAATGAATTCTGACGTGAAAACAGAGACCTCACTTGAAAAATGGCATTAAAAACTCTGTTTAGGACTCCTGTGGGCATGCTTGCCCAGCAGTGTGCCTACCGCGCGAACTTCTCCTCTGCCCACTGAAATCAGCTCTTTCGATGTGTGGCTTTCCTGTTATTTCAGTAAATTGGGACTAATGAAGAACACGTACAGGCAAAATCTCACAACCTTGCATATTATTATTATGTAAAAATAAGGATTAAATATAACCTTCTAGAACGAGCCCATCCTCATACAGACAAGCTCTATCATCCATTACAAATGAGGGAATCATTACCTCAAGTAAGACTACCTATTTATATTTTGGAATGCAGCTTGTAAAACTGACCTGTGTAAATATTTTAAGGACTATGTTAAACAAATTTCTTTAAATTCTCGGTAAAATTATATTCCTTAAGTAAATACTTTAGAATATGGCCTTATTGGAGTTCAATGGTTTTGCAATCTTTTTTTCATTTTTACTAAAAAAGGACAGTTCTTGAAAAGCAATCATGACATCTGAGGATGAATAGACTAGACACATGGCATGTTCAAACAAACTACCTGCACATCTAGCATGAGGGGTCTGCATGGGCTTTCAGATGTGCCCCGAAGCTAAACAGTAATTGTGAGGGAGGCAGGCTCCATAAAGAACTACAAAGGATGGATTCTGATACTTCTCTGCCCTAAATAATTCTCTGTGCCTGCCCTCCCTCTCTTCTTTCCCTCCGTTTCTCCCTGCACAGAAAAGGTGCGGGAACACATTCAGAGCAGAGAACCCCAGCCAGTGTTCAATGTCAACAGGACATGGCATATGCTTGCAGCACACCCCTTCAGACACTGTGAAAATGGCACTTTTCTTCTGTGATCTTCTCCCTCAAACCTATAACCTCCTGTAATAATGAGAAAAATACTGCATACATTACAGGAGCTGGACATCTCATTAATATTCCTGAAAACTTCAAGGCCATCAAAACCAAGAAAGTAAAGTGCTAGGGTGAGGAAGAACCCCAGCAGACAGGATCATAGAAGGTAATTTAGAACTCTGAGGGGACAAGGGGACAGAAAGGGGGCAGCAGGGAACAGCCAGAGCTCTGAATACCATGCGCGAGTCAACAGTATGGCAAATGCAGCATACTAACTTAGGATGCTACAACAGCAGAGGCAGGGTCCAGGGCAGATGGGAACTCAGTACCATCTTTGCATTTTCCTATAAATCTAGAACATTTATAATACAAAGTTAATTATTTAAAAAAGCAAACACAAGGTAAGGCTACGAGCATCTTCACAGCACGTCAGTTACAAGAGGAACAGGATAAAGGCCTATCTGGACTCTGCAGGGCATTTGGCTTTCTGGAGGTGGACCATAGTTAACATGGACATGAGATCGAACGTTGTCTGAGGGGCTTCTTTGTAAGCAGAAGCTTTTAACTTCACATTGTAATTCAGCACTTAATATAGTTCACTGAAAGGTAAATATACACATTCACGTTGTTTGGAAAACATGGCTACATGTCTTTATAAAAAGCAAATTATTTCTGCTAGACTGCATTTAAACCTGAAAAGAATGGCGAGCTTAATTCATGGTAGAAAAAGGCATTATTGCTCTGCAGGACAAGGTAATTCCTCTTTCAAGCTTTGTATGTGGCATCATATGTTATCTGTATGCTTAACATGACTGGAAGATTAAGGCAATTAGTGGGTTAACAGGTTCATCAGTGTCAGGCTATTTTTGATCAGTTTTGACATCTTGATCAGTTCATGCTCAGCCAGATTAGTACAGTAACTACTGGCTATATGTAGGGGTTATATATGCACACTTAGTTTAAATAAAATGAACAGCATTAAGCACCAAATACTGGGAAAGCTTAAGTTCAAAACACATTTTCAGCCTATGTACAAATTAGTACCTGATTTAACAGCACAGTAGAATTCATTTTACGCTGGGAAACCAGTGGGTAATATAGATCCATGAGATGAACAGACAGGGAAAACAACTAAACAGCAGTTAAGGGTTGCCATTCTTGCCAGTGACTCTCTTTACTGTTCCCATCACGGGGAAGTAATTCCACAGGTCTCTGAAGAAGCCAAGAGGCAAGAGACTGACCCTCTACTGGTACCTTAAGTTTGGTTTTCACTTCTGCTTTCTTCTGAAATGTTTAAACTTTGTTGGAAGTCACATGACATGTGACACAATGACACTACTTCTTGGAGAAGGCCAACATCTTTTGAAGGCTTCTTATCCTCTTTCCCAGCTTTCTCCCAGGGAACAAAAATAGACTGGCGGCTCCCAGGGCCAAGTACCAGCAGATCCTCTGAAGCCTGACTTAGTGTTTGCCGCACTTCCGGTTTTCCTTTATCCGTTTGGGAAGCTTCAAGGTTAGCTGGCTGGGAACCCAATCCTGAAGGAGAAGCTGGCTTTTCCACCACAGTGAGGCCACTTATACTGTCAGCATGGAGGGGCTTCTCACTGTTCTCTTCTTTCAGGATGAACAGAGAATCTGTCAACCCACTGGAGGAAACTCGCTTCCTGGGGGATGGAGGCAGATGCTTGCCATGGAGGGCGCTGTCATCCTGCCCGAGATTCCACTCTCCCTGATCGCCAGAAGCACACAGTAGGGCCAGGTTATTCTCACTGGGAGCGTTGGACTTGTTCTGGAAAGGGAAATAACAACTTCAGAATACTTAGAGTAAAATTACAGTGATTCTTTAGTAACTTGGAATCTGCTTTGAAAGTAAGGTTGTCACGTTTCATCAGGGACCTGAGCCCACCCCAGGGGTAGGGGAGCACTGACTGAATTCTGATAGCTCCTGCCTGCTCCATGAAGAGGAATGAAGGAGTGTAGGGTGGGGACCACAAATTCTGGTTTCCATGCATTTAGACTGTCACCTGTCACAGTCAAATCTACACAGAACTTTTGGTTCTCCTGTCAGAAAAGGACCCACTGCATATAATTCTACTGCAAGTTTTTTTTTTTTTAAAAGAGCTTAATTTGGTTCATTTAAAACTATTCACTTTTCAAACAAGAAAATAGAAACAAAAAGATTTTAAGACATTAATTATAGTATTTCTTTAAAACTCAGGAATTTTTATAAAAACAGGAATATTTCACATAAAAAGGTTTTCACAAGAATGAATATTAAATTAAACACCAATATGCCTGGAAGGGAGCATTGCCTGGTAACACCAGGGCAGTGACTACTGCGGCAGCTTTAGCCACAGAGCTAAGCCATAAGAATTACACTTTTTACTATAGTTTGAAGTTTTTGTACCTACCTAGATGTAAAATGCATATATAAACTAAGTTGATTTATCTGCTTGAGCGACCACAGCAAGGGCAAGAGTGTCTCCATTAACTCTGTAAGTTAAGCTCAACTAACCGTAGGTTTGTAATCAATGTCATCCATGGATCTGAAGAAGTCCAGGCTCTTTGCAGGTGCCAGCTTTCCTTGGTCAGAGCTGTGTGTGCTCAGCGTGTCCAGGATCTCGCCCAGTAAGTCCATCTCACCTGAGTAAGGCGCCTTCACCTGTGCTTCAGCAGAGTCGTCACTTTCATAGAAACAAACAGATGTCTCTTCACCGTCTTCAGAAGATATCCTGAAAGCAGACACAAAGCGGAGGAGGGAGCAGTCAGCACAAGCTGAGGCTCAGCTCCCTCCCTCGCTAAGTCAGCAAAACAACCCAGTCACAACTGAAGGTGGGGGGCATGCTCGCTTTTAATCCCAGCAGCCTAGAGGCTGAGGCAGGAGGATTGTGAGGCTAGTCTAGGTTACAGAAAGAAAACAGGAAAAGGGGAGGGGAAGGGTTAAGAGGAGGAAAGGAAAGGGGAGTAGGGGAAGAAAAGTGGGAAGGAAAGGAGAGGGAAACAGAAGACAGGGAGGAAAGGAAGAAATGAGGAAACAGAGAGGAGAGGGTTGAAGGACAAGCAGGGACAAAGGACAGAAATAAAACTTAGTCTATAGTCAAGTCTCTACAGTTATGTATATATCTATTTTAAATACTGAAAAGCTTAAGTACACACATTAAGAGCAAATAAACACAAAGTCATGGTTTAGTAATCAGAAGCCGAACTTTCCATTAGGCTCATGCTATATGATCTGGGGATTTCCTAGAAAAATTAGATTGAACACTTAGAAAGTTTGCAACATTCCAAGTATACTCTTCATATTTTATATGGTTGTCTTTTTCTTATTTTATTTGTTTTACAGAAGAATAAATATTCTCCTATGTAGACAGATTTATTTCATATGCAGAATGTCCATTTTATTACTATGTAACTTTAAATTGTTTTAAAAAATGAAGGTTCTACAATTTTCCATACTTTGTATCAAGTAACTGTTGTAAATCTCCTTCCTGTGATGGTACCCTCCCCTCAAGCCCTCCCGGGCCCAGTCTGACTGACTGATATCACTGTCCTTATTTCGCCTGTTTTGTTCAGTGTGGGATGAGAACTTGACCTCATGCTCATCTGTGCCATTGTTTCCACTCCTTGGACACCTGTGTAGGTACCTATGCTTCCCAAGAACAGGACATTTCAAGTCTATCATGCCCCGCCCCTGTCCTAAGCCTCATTCTGCACAGTGGTGCAAGGAGTGCCATTTCTGTTTGTTGGTGAACACTGTGAGGGAGCAGACACCAAGCCAGAGATAGGGTTCCGCAGCGCTGGACTCACTTGCTTGCCCTCTCAATGTCGTCATCCTCATCATCCAGCGTACCCTCAAGGCTCTTACGAGGCCTTTTCAAGTGTGCCTGGAGAGAAACAGTGACAATAAGTTGAGTTACTGATTTGAAATATGTTTCTTTAGTAATTTTAAAAGAACAATATGATTTTTATAAGAAATATTTAGAAATATATTTTCAAAGCTTTGAATGTCATCCACTAACCTGACAAATTAGAACAAGGAAAAACAGAACAAAGAAGCATTTAAAAAAGAATCAACACTTCCTAGCTTTGCAAGTAATAACTGGAAATAGATTCACATGTGGATGATCACACCACACAGCAACAATGCAACTATCACATTTTTTAAAAGAACCATCAAGAGTTGCCAAGTTTTACTTCAAACTTTCGTTTGAATTCTATGAACCTTATACTGCACCACAAAAATCATTAAACAGATAAATGTTTACCCCTATGACTATGGGTATTCTATTCATTATGGTTCTATATACTTTTGTCTAGTATATTTTGGACTTATGTTAATGAAATTATGAGTTTAGATTTTCATATCTTTCTCACAAATTAAAACTTTTACCATTATCAAGTAGTATCTTTATATTAATAATGCTTCTTTGCCATAAAATGTTTTGTCTCAGATTAACATAGCTGTGTCAAGTTCCCTTCATTAGTAATCTTCTGATATATTTTTGTTCCTCTTAACATTTTAGAGTTTTCTTAAGTTTTCATTGCCTTGTTTCAAACAGCCTCTGGAGTATTCTCTTAGAGTTTCTTTCCCTAGTTACCTGTATCTTTTCAATGGAATTTCTAGTTCATTCACAAATAATTTAATTATTGATATGTTTGTACCTATGCTTATTATGAATTTTCAACTACTTGAAAAAGAAAAAAAAGAGTTGCCAATTTTATTACCCTATCACATCTCCTAAGTCTTTTAGAGAGTATTTTCAATTCTAAATGTGCGTGTGAGTGTGTGTGTGTGTGTGTGTGTGTGTGTGTGTAATACATATATAATACTAGGTGGTTTCTAACACTGAGAAATGTAGACTCTGGTAATCTCCAGTGGTTTTGGAGTTTGGGGGCCCAAATTCCTGCATTTGTAACATTTTTAGATGATCCTGGTGCTGGATCTGAGGAACCCACTTTCAAGAACAAGATCTTAAAAGTAACGATTTATCATTTGTACCTGAAAATACTATATTATGTATTCAACAGACGTTCTAAAATGTAAAATGTTCATGTTGACTGACTAATTTGTTTGTATGCACATGCATTTCACAATATGCATTTCATAGATGACAACTTGTGCGAGTTGGTGCTGACCTTCTACTTTGTAGGTTCTTGGAACTGAACTCAGATCATCAGGCTTGGCAGCACGTACCTTTACCTGCTCAGCTGTCATGCCAGTCCTAGGTATGTATTTTTAACACATATTTGTTTTTAAAGGTTTATTTTATCTTATGTATATGAGTGTTTATATGTATGTATGTATGTATGTATGTATGTATGTATGTATGTATGTGTACCACTGCATAACTGGTGCCTGTAGAGGTCAGAGGAGGGTGTCAGATCCCTGAAACTGGAGTTACAGACAACTGTGAGCCTCCACAGAGTTTCAGGGATCCGAACCCGGGTCCTCCAAGAAGGGCTTTTAGCTGCTGAAACCATCTTTGTAGCTCCAAGATATCTTATCATCACAATTTAAAAATTGTGAACATCTACAAATTACCAATAACCTTTAACCTTTTACATCATACAGGCTATATCTGTACATTTTATTTGTGGGTCAGAATTACACAGGTCAGTGCTGCCTGTGGTTGCCATGTCCTCAGTCTCCTGGGACACTCTCCACTGTCCCCTTTCCTTTGTGCCAGCTGTGACTTCAAACATGATATCCCACCCTCATTTCCTGAAAGCTGGCAGTTTCTGTGGTGGTCAGATTCCATTTCCAGCTGACTAACGTTTGTCTCTGGCGAGCATCCATCATGGTGCTGACGTACATCTTTATAGTGCATGTTGGTAGGCATGTGATGTTCAATTTTGCTAACACGGCTTTGGGTGTGGCTTGCCTAGTCACTCATTTCAACTTACTTCAATTTTTCACTTGATGGTTCCATTCACCTGTCATAACCACTGGCAGGTCCATTTTTCATTAGCATTATTATTTTATGGTGTATTCCTTTTTTATTTGTTAGCATTCTATTAAAAAAACTTTACTATTTAGCACTATATTAAAATACAATAAGATACAGACAAAAAAAAGCACAGACGTTGTTGATGTGCTCTTTATTTCCGAGAGTAATGAGTCACTGCCCCAGGAGTCTCTAAACTGAGGACAATATCAGGTTAATTTTAATATTGTCATGGCTTGTATATATTTAGTACATTTCAAACCACCAATTATTATTAGTGTTCAAAATATTCTATCTTTGAATTTTGACTTAAAAAGTGCTTATCTTCAAGAGACACATCTTAAGAAAGTCATAGGTTAAAAGATACACTGTTAGGTCTTTCCTTGAAAATAACTCAGTACAGGTGACTGGCCTTGAGCTCATCACTGATATAGCTAAAGCTATATAAAGAATATCTGAGGATTTCTAAAATGTTCCCTTTATTACTACACATGCTTCAATGTTTCAAATATAAGGTTTACAATTTTTAAATCATCTGCCTTTTACCTATTGAAGCAGGCCCATGTCTTCTCTTACATGACCTCAGAAGAGAACTTTGGATTTTCCAATGGATAATGGCATTCAGAGGTGAAACCTTGCTGTCACAGTGCTCAGTATTGAGTACCATACTTCTGGGTGGGAAACTTTAACCTTGAATTTGCCCTTGGCCATATCCCCCTAAAGAAGGAACTTCCTGTCTTCCCACCCACAGAGGTTTCCATTAGTTGCACTACAGACACATGTGGGAAGAAGAAACAGAAGAACTGCCTCCTTCACATTAGCCTGTGGGCATGTCTAAGGGGGCAGTTTCTTAATTGTTAATTGATGCAGGAGGCTCTGCCCATGCCACACCTGGGGAGGTGGACTTGGGCAATATAAGAAAGGTAACTGAATGCATGCCTGAGAACCAGTCAGTAAGCAGCACCCTCCGTGATTTTGCTTCAGGCTCCTGAATGAACTCCTGCTGGCCTCTGCTGTGATAGATTGTTACCTGTAAGTGGAAATAAACCATTTGCTCCCCATGTTGCTTTTGGTTTATCACAGCAACTGAAAGCAAAACAGAACACTTAATAAGCTAAATAAAATATGTACATGATTTTACTCTTTAATATAGGCTTATCCTTCCTTCAATGCATGCAGTTGATATTTCCTGAACAAATAAATATTTGCATATATAGCAGGTAGGTTCTTGTCTTAGTCAGGGTTACTACTGCTGTGATGAAACATCATGACCAAAGCAAGTCGGGTATTTTTGGCCTACATTTCCATATCACTGTTCATCACTGAAGGAAATCAGGACAGGAACTCAAACAGGGCAGGAAGCTGGAGGCAGGAGCTGATGCAGGGGTGCCATGAAGGGGTGCTGCCTACTGGCTTGTTCCTAATAACATGCTCAGTCTGCTTTTTAATAGAACCCAGGACTACCAGCCCAGGGATGGTACCACCCACACAATGTGATGGGCCCTCCCCCATCAATCACTAATTATGAAAATGTCCTACAGGCTTGCCTACAGCCCGATCTTATGGATACATTTTCTTAGTTACTGTTCCCTACACCCTGATGACTTTAGTTTGTGTCAAGCTGATGTAAAATCATCTAGTACAGTTTTGTTGAGTATGAAACTGGCTGACATCAGCCTCTTCAGTGTTCCTGAGGCACAGAGGGGCACATGTCCATTCAATAACTCAATGAAGACTTAAGAACCATCTTTTTGTGCCAGGCATTAGGCTATACGCTGAGGCACAAGAATTAGCAAGAGCAGGTATCTGTGTCCTTATAGATGTTAGTCTGGTAACCAAAAACTAAACAAACTCTGATAATCACACCAACAAGCACAAAAGGTGTGACTCAAATTAGCTTCTACTAAGCTATCACTGCTGTGAGAGCACTTAGTAAGAATCTTACCTAATAATCAGAGATCTATTAATAGAGGAACTCTATTGCCTGGGCTCTAAACGGTCATAGGTGTTAGGTAGATGCTGAGAAGAAGTAAACACAGATACGATGTCCCTCCATTGGGACAATGAGGGGAAATATGAGAAAGTTCATTATGGTTTGGTTTGTTATCATGGTTACTCAAGCTGCTTTCTGGAGCCATTAAAATTTGCAGTTACTCTTTTGATCACTAGGTGGCACACGTTTATTAAAAAGACAGCTGGACCTATGCAACCCAGTGTTACACAGAGGCACCATAGATTTAGGAGTAGAATGAGGGGGGTGAGAATGTGGCCAAGGGTGTCAGGAAAAAACCACCGTGCTAGATTCACCACCATGCTGGATTCACCAACGTGCTGGATTCACAGTCCCAGATAAGTAGAGCAAACAGAAGGCTCGACTGTTTTCTGGGAGCTAACTAAAAGTTGGATCTTCAAGTTAAGGGTACCTCTGTTTTCTTTTAGTTCTTAGCACTTCTTCATTCTACAAACATGAAGTAAGCACCAACTATATGCATTTTACTGCTTCCATGGCACAAATACAATAATGAAAAATATTTCTGCTACATGAG
The DNA here is from genome assembly GCF_004785775.1 of Grammomys surdaster. Classification (NCBI taxonomy): domain Eukaryota; kingdom Metazoa; phylum Chordata; class Mammalia; order Rodentia; family Muridae; genus Grammomys; species Grammomys surdaster. The sequence continues at coordinate 630,827 of NW_021604679.1, forward strand.
AAATAAACCTACTGCAAACAGGAAATAAATGCTAGTCACGTCAGAGTTCCATACAGGTGGGCACTTACCACCTCTTCTAGGACCCAGGTATTGCACAGGAAAGATGCCCCTTGGGAAGATAAAATCAGGCTGGATGGCTTCGTGGCTAAGAGTGTGTATTGTTTTTGCAGAGGACTTGAGTTCTTTTCCCAGTATATTGGGTGGCTCACAACTGTGGCCACTGACATTACATATCCTCACATTACATATCCTCACATTACATATCCTCACATTACATATCCTCACATTACATATCCTCACACAAACTGGTGCACACCGACACATGATTACAAATTGAAAAAAATACTTAAAAAGAATATAAGGTGGGCAAAGCTTCTATCACTTAGAAACAAGAAATTAAAAATGAGACTTAGAACAACATCACAAATCTCAATCTAAATTCTGAACATGTATAACTGTAAAATACAAGTCGGCTTCCATGAAAATGTAAAGTGCATACTTAGTGTGTGTGAAAACACACGAGGTGGAGGGTTACTTGCTAGGATGGTGGGGAAATGTTACACTATTGAAAAGGAATGTCTATCAGTATGGAATGAAAACTATTAGTGGTTCTATCTCTTCCTGGAGCTGACCCTGTGTAGACCCTGAATGAAATAAAGAAGACTAATACAGACAGGAACTGTTTAAAGGAAATAAAACAAATACAATCTCACAGAGAAGATCTAAGTCACAGAACCACACAACTCAATGTTTGAGGAGAACTCAAAAAGCAAATTCAGTCTAGTTGCCATAGCAAGATAAATGCTACCTTCCCTGCAATGCCTTCTGGGAAGCATAGCAGACTGTAAAATGGCCAAAACCAAGGAGCCTAGTAAGCTTGCAGTTACCACTGTGATCACTAGATGGCAAACAATGCTAACAAGGCAAAGTGCAGCTTAGTTCCAGGGTGGGGGCAAGGTGGGGATGGTGGGTAGGGTGGGAAGGTTGGCAGGGATAGGGCACCATAAGCAGATGAAACAGAAAACAACTTGTTTGCCCTTCACAGAATAGAGATTCCTATAACATATGTAACATTTCTGAGACAGACTCACTATGAAGTTCAGAGTAACCTTGGCTTCACAGTCCTGTCTCTGCCTCCACAGGCCTATGATTACAGGTGTGTGTGTGTGTGTGTGTGTGTGTGTGTGTGTGTGTGTGTGTGTTTTATTACATACTTTAAAATAAAACACAACCTAATCTTTTTAAAAGATTTATTTGTATGTGTGTTGCCTGCATGTATGTACATGAATCATCTGTATGCCTGGAGCCTCAGGAGGTCAGAAGAGGGCTTCTGATTTCCTCAAACTAGATTTTTGAGTGTTGTTAACTGCTTTGTATGCTGGGAACTGAATGCAGGCATCTGTTTGAAACCACTGAGCCATCTCTCCAGCCTCTAAAAGTAAGAACACATTTTGATACTGTCCCATATTGGAGTTGAGGCAACCAAAGTCCAGAAAGACTTTTTGCTGATCCAAAGTCCGTAGCAAACACCTAATGCTATGCATAAAATCCATTTATGGAGTATGAAAATATCACAGCACAGAATTATAACAGCAGTGCCTTGAACATGCACAGTAGTTTTGTTATTTGAAAAGAACTTTAAAATACCTTTTTTATGTTTACAGGTAGTAACTTGAGCACAGTGAAAGGCGTAGAGAAGGTTTGCTTCAGTTTTAGATGTTTCCTTGGCAAGCTTACTTTACCACAAACTGCTGAACAGTTTCCCATGTTGTGTATGATGAGGACAAATGTTAGCAAGCAGTGACTTAGGTAAGAATCAGAAAGGGACAGAGCTAGGACTCTGTCCCAGGTGTGTAGACTCCACTAACACACTATTTCTATTATCGCCACGCTGCGTGATTGTGTCCTGAGGGGTCCAGAGAAACTGTGAGAGAGAAAGACTGCCTAGAAAGTCAAGTCTCAACCTGACTTTAAAGCGGGGACTGTACTGGCAAGATGGAGATGCTAATGTTCCAGGAAAGCAGGACACAGTGAGGAGACCACCGCTGAGGCCTGAGGATTGAACAGCCTCCTGATGGTACACTTAGGGGACTGGAAGGACTAACAAGTCTCATGATCTATGAGATCAAATGAATTGAGCTGATGGTTCCTGTTGTTACTGAGTAAAAAGCTGAGGTCTTATAGATACGGCCCTGGCCATACACGAGTCCGCCAGCTTCTGCTTACAGATCTCACATTCCTTGTCGGCCGTTTGTGCCTTGTCTCCTTTTACCTACCACCTACACATGCTGCTTTTGTGGAGGACATGGGTTCTGTTTCCAGCACACAGAAGCAGTCAACAACACTCAACCTCTACTTCCAGGAAATCTTCTTCTGACCTCCACAGGCCCCAGGCATACAGGTGATTCACATACATACATGCAGGCAAAACAAAACATACCTGTGAGCTTCCTTGTACCAGCAGCATTCCCTCCTAATCACATTCCGATCTACAGGCCTGAGACTGAGAATCTTACATTTTAGTTCCTACTTCCATTTAGACACAGAAAACTTCTTGAGAATGCCATTCCCATCTTAAAACAATAACCAAGTCTAGATAACCTAAAAAGTACATCATAATTACTTTTGAATCCTAATTCACAGTAACCAAGGAAACAGCCTCATCTATCAGAAGGCCTTGGCAACAAACAAGGAGATGAGCTTTCTGATGGTTTAAAGCAACATTAAATAAAGGACATGTATAGGCTAATGAGTCAGTTAGAGTAGCTAGGAATCTCCAAGACAAAGGAGGGAGCGCTTGTAGTATCTAGCTCTTTTCCCCACACACATTCCTGTAACTTTATTTGCTAAAGGAAGGGCAAGTGAGACTGGAAAGACAAGTGCCTCTGGTAGTTCAGGAGAGCAGACTGCTGGATGGACACTCACAGACTTTTCTGTATCTTTATTTCATAGAAAACTACAGCCTTCCCAAGACTATTAAGGAAAGCGAAGACGAAAATTCTCTATGGGTGTGAAGGACAACAAGCCCTAGTGACATCAAGTCTACTCCACTGGGAAGGGCCTAGGAACCAACCCCTGTAGCAGGAGACTTATTCTGCTACATTGTATTTGCAGTGGAGCTCGGTGATTAGGCAGTAGAAGAGGAGGTGGAGCTGGAAGAGAAAGAGAGGAAGGGGAGGGAAGAAAAAGAGGAAAGGGAGGAGGAGAAGGAGGCTCTCAGCCATGGAGAACCTCGGATGGGTCGAAAGCTCTCCTGGGTAGCAACTTCTATCAAAAGGTTAGATATTGGATAACAACTCTAATTGTGTGGACATCTTGTTGATTGAGCATTTCTGAATATATAAATCCTTTAGATAATCATTAAGTTTTAAGAGTCGCATTTCTACCGGGTGTTGTGAAGATGGTAGATATTGTCTAGGGTTCAGCCAAACTTTGTGGATGCAGAGTGGGGGATTGGCAGAGCCATTCCCCACGCTGGCATCTCGTGGGTGCCAGGGCCTGCACATCTAACTAGCCAGAGAACCTGGGACAGGGCCAAGGAGCAATGGGAACACGGTGACTGCCCAGAAACAAGCCGGACCAGGCGCTGAGTTCTAAATATCCCCTCTACAATCACCTTCAAGAAGAGCAGTGATATAAAGACACATGTATTCCACAGTTTGAACAGGAATGTCCTCCATAGGCCCATCTGCTTTTGGAGAGCGGTGAGGGTGATGTTGGGAATTTCAGTTGCTGAGGCTTGGTGGGAGGAAGGAAGTCACCAGGGAGTGCTCCATGAAGACAAGCTTATCTTTGGTCTCTTCCTTTCTCTTATGCTCTGGGGCTGCCATGAGGGAAGCAACCTCTGCCAGACTCATTTGTTGTCATGATACTCTGCCTTGTATGATCATGAAGCAATGTGTGTGGGTGAATGGATCTCTGTGGCTACAAGATAAAGCAAACCTTTCCTTTTAAATTGTTTCTTTGAGGTATCCGTCATAAGGACAGAGATGAACTAACAGAGCTGCCACAAAGCCTACAGTGGAGGTAAAGGGACATAGGTTGCCTAGGACTTAAGATATACCAGAGCACAGAAAAGCCACAAGGCCTGGACCAGGTTTAGCCTCTGCCCCATGTGGTTCAGGTAGCTAAGGATTTTGGAAAGCTTAGAATGAATCAGAAAAACTGAGAGAATCTAGAACTTTCTTCAGATAATAGCATCCCATTGATATGCTTATCAATAACAATCCCAGACACACATACCCACTTGTAATAATTAATACCATTATAAAAGAAAACGTATGCTCATTTATAGATGTCAATATTAATATACTCTATATATAAAGTCCAGAATTCAAAAAAGAATTATGAGACATTAATGAATAAACAATGCATAAGGAAATGAATGATAGCAAAAATAGAAATTTTAAAAAATAGCCAATTGGAACTGATAGAAAGCAAAACATCATGATATAATAGGTGAAAAATAGTTCCAATGACCTTATCAGCAGATTCAACAAAGAAACACTGCATTTTGAAACAGGTCAAAAGAAATGACCATAATTGAAAAAAGCCCAAAAAGAAAAGAAAGCAAAACAAGTAAAATGAAAAACATTCACAAGATAATAGAGTGCAGAGCACCCAGAAGCTGAGCCCTGCCATCGACATGTCCAGTCTATTTTGTTTCCATAGAGTAGACATTCTCTGTCTGCCCCCCCACCCCTCTCCCTCCTTCCCTCCCCCATCCTCTCTCTCTCTCCCCATCCCTCCCAACTCTCTCCCTCTTTTCCTCCCTCTCTCTCCCCACCTACCTACCTCTCTGTGTCTCCCCCCTTCCCGTGTGTGTAGGGGATTGTTACTGTAAGTAAAACGGGAAATATTACCTTAATACGAAACTGTAATGAGATCTGGAAGCAATATGTGTAACAAATTCTAATTTTCAGAATAATCCATGGATGGTCACTTTACCATTATTTTACAGCTCATCAGGCTTAGGTTAGGAAACATGTTTATGTTCACAAACCATCCATAGTGCAGAGCTAGTGTTCCTGTCTGGGTTCATCATACTATAAAGACTCAGATATTTTTGGTTTTGCCTATTTAGTGAAAAAGCTGATGACCAGAGAATGAATATAGAGGTCTTCCTGTATTTGTAAATCATGGTCCTTAAGAACTTAAAAGGAAGTAAGTGATCTTCAAAGCTAAATTGACAGGACTAACAATACTAGAGGATCTGAAGAGACAAATGGGCTCGAAAGCCAGGAAGTAGCTTACCCAATGGTCAGATAGTTAAATGGGACTCTCCTTGGTGATACATTCACTCTTTCCAAATCACACCACTAGTGCATTAACAAAGGCTCATTTTAATTTAGTTAGATTCTATTCTAGTTTTTTTCTTTTTTATAACTAAAAAGTCATTAAGTATTAGGGTTGACAGAAAGAAACCAAGAAACAGAACTGACCCTTGGTTTGGCAAAATACTCCTCCCCAGAAACAGAGTACTTTAGGGTTCATTCTTCCTTGCTGTTCAGAGACTGAGGTGCTGGCAATGGCAATATTCCAGGAGGCTGTCTCTAAAGCATGGCAACCAGCATAAGAAGGCTCAGACTCACAGGATGCACTCTTACCTGAATGGTGCCTGCATCAAACATGGCTTCAAGATGGATACTAGGAATCCAGCTCTAAAGGGCTGTTTATATGTTGGGTGACAGCAACTGTGTTTTAAATCCCTCTACCTTTTCGGTTTTTAACATTTGAAAATGCAAATTTGACCAGTGATTTTACAGCTAGCTTTTCAGTGTAAGAAATTACTAGTTAACACAAAAGCCATATGATTAAGCATTAAATACCTCTATGAAGAATAAATTAGTGACCCTTTGAGAATCTAGTGGCAATCTAGTTGAAGATCCTGAATGTACAGTGGGAATAGCTACTGAGAACTAATGGCTTTTTCCTCCATCAACACCAGCACTGATCTCTGACAAACTTCAAAGCAGAGCCATGGGGGAGAGGGGGAACAAAACAAAGCCAGACAGGAGAAGCATCACTTCCTTATCCTACAATTCTTGAGAGAAAATAGAACTTGTGTATAGAAATTGGGTATTTGTGGAATAGAGAACTGTTGTTAATTTGATCAGAACTCTTAAAGATTGAATAGGAGGGGAAAAAAACACTTAAAAAGTCAAAGAACAGAAAACAGAGGGAAAATATGTTTCCATGTTTCTATATAAAGTCTAAAAAGGCAATATTCCTTAACTAGATTTACTAAATAGAAAAACTGAATACATTTTGTCTTTGTTTCAAGATTTTATAATAGTTATTTGTGGCAAATAAATTTGAAGAGTAAAATTTTAACATTAAAATGTCAACTTTAAAGTTTTTAAAAATTATATATATTTACATAAATATGACCATTTTCCATTATGCTTTGTAATATACCAAGTATTGTTCTGCAAAGTTAAATTGAAGTTAAATCCCAGTTACTGAATGACAGCTTGAATGCTTTCAGTGCTGGGCACTACAAATTACCTTCTAAGATGTTGTACACAGCTTCCACTAGAGGGCATGCTTGTAATCCAGAACCCATTTGTTTCTTTTTGAAACAATTTTAACTATAACCAAATATGAAATGTTTGAAAGAAATACTGTTCCATTGGAGAAAATAACTTCTTTCTAATTAACACATGGTACCTGTATATCTGACCAGAAAATCAACTGTATAAGTTACTGACATTAAAATAATTTGGTTAAATCCAATATGAAGAAACCCTGGAATACACATTGCTATAATGTTATTTTTATTTAGGAAATACTTCTTATGGTCATGTTCACTTAACATATTTCAAAAACTTTTACCCTTTAAAGTGTCTTAAAACATTTTCCTATTACTTCAACTAGCAATTTACCTTAATAGTGTCATCAATATTGAGCCAAATAAACATAAAATAAAAAAATGGTTGCTTATCATGGTTTGTTAGAGTTATTTGTCGTCATAAGTCCTGTTCAGAAAGTAGGAAACTATTTCTGGTACTGGAACAAGCCATCTACCCAGTGCTAGTGAAGTCATGAATCTTGAAGGAGAGCCTACAATCACCTTACTAAACCAGCACAAACTCTCTCAAAATATATTTGTCCTTATACCAATGATATGTACAGTCCTCACCTCTCATCAAGGAAGCCTCTCTTTGCAACAGATGAAAACATTACAGAAAACCATTACAGATCAAAATGCAGCGTTGTAGGGCCCAGTTCCAATGCAGTACATCTATAAAATAACTCCAGCACCTAAAGCTCAGGGGACATTGTGGAAGAGGGGGCAGAGCCAGAGGTTCAGGGAGTTTACTATGAGATGTGCCTCCTAGTAATATCAGAAGCTACAACTAGCTAACCACGAGCTGAACAAGGACAACAACAAACATGTCTAATGTGAACAGGAGAAAGCCCCAGAGTTCTCAACTGCACACAAAGAACAGTAAGCAACTAAAACTGTTGAGGGGGAGAAACAGGCTTCTCTAGAGAAAAGTACCCGCTGGGTATGGATACCAAGTGCTCAGCCCTTGTACATGTAACTAATAATGGACAGGCTTTAGGAGAACATGTATACACATATACATATATGTTTGTAACAATTAGTGAAAACAGAGACCATAAATCTGAGGGAAAATAGGTACGGGTATGCGGAAAGGCTTGAAGGGTATGATACAATTTCAAACTATAAAAGTAGTAATTGTATGTCTTATGTAAAGCTTATTTTACAAAACCAAGTATTCTTAATATTTCCTTGCCATATCCCTCCTCTAACCCATGCCAACACAATTATTTTTCTTGATTTGTTATTTATAATTACTTTTTTCTTCCTTCAGAATCATGCTTTGTAACCTAGGCTGACTTTGAACTTGTGATGTTCCTGGTGTGTGTCACTACAAGTAGCAACTATACCAACTTTTTACACTTCCTATGTCTCAACAAGAAGCGCTATCATTTATTACAGTTATATTTTACTTCAGAGTCCACTAACTTATAAAGAAAACTTCAACACTAATATGTTACCATAAACTACACACTTCATATGAGTTTCTTGCTTTTTTTATGAGATATATAATTTAATAGCATCTAAGTTTTGTATTTTAAATTGCACTTAAATTACTTACATTTGTAAATAGACATTGTACACATTTGTAGTGTGTAAAACAGTTTATTATCTATAAAACATAACTATCCAATTATCATATTCATTGAAGATGATAAGATGGTGAGATTTTGTTGATATCCTCATACACCCTACTGTGGCTATGAACTGATTTGTTTACAATTCTCTGTGGGCCATATATATATATATATATATATATATATATATATATACACATATATACCATCTAGATGGTAGAAAGGGGGAAGCTCTAGTGGATTGGCTTCTGTCTTAGGCATGAAACAGTTAAACATGATATGTGTGCCAGGGTTTTAATCAGGCATAGCAACAAAAAGCTTCCTCGGTCCTCTTCTACAAGATTTTGTCACAGTGAAATGCCTTGCTTAGGGCCATCCATCTGTTAATGTTGACTCATGGTAGGGCTGAGTTCGCATGCTTGCTCACTAGTATAGTTGTTAGCCATGTGTGTGCATGTGTGTGTGCATGAGAGAGAGCGCAACAGAGATAGATAGATAGACAGACAGACAGACAGACAGACAGACATAGATTGTTGGACTAAGCTAAAAAATGTTTTTATTCTTTAAAGCATATCCTAGTTCAGGTTTATAGTCTAAAATTTATTACTGAAAGATTTTTCTCTTATTCTTAAAATTTTCTATTACATTTTAGACAATTTCATATGACAGAATTAGAATTAATGGTCTAATATTGCTCACTAACTCTTCAGGATTCCGTTAATATAAAATTGACAAAAGGTAAGTACATGGGATTAAAACTGCTCTGCACCATGACCGATAGCAGTATTCTCACTGGACTAAACAGGCCCTATTTTCAATAAAATCCGAGAAGGATCCTTTCCCTGGAGTCCTGTTAGACTAGGGCGGCTGTTAGAACTGTCATTTCCACACAAAAGGGGAAGGGCTGGGTTTTACAAACGGGAAGCCTAATTGGGAGCTCCTCGTGGCTGTACCCTTGACATTTATTTCAGCCTCATCAACAAAACAGAAAACAGCCATACTAATTAGCAGACCAGCACACAAATTACTATTTGTTGGGGGTAGATTATAGATTCACAGTCTATTCCAAAGACAAGCAAAGTAACAGGATAGACATATTTAAATTCTCCTCAACAGCATCCACACTATAGACTTTGCTTATGTTAAATAAAGATACATTCAAATGATCAAAATTTCATTTGATATTCTGAAAACTAAATAAAAACAAAATCTTTCTTTGGTGAGTCTTGGTAGAAGCTGGAAAAGCTTCTTTCCACAGTTGGGTCCGTGTCTGACAATTAAATGGACTCAGAATGGGACGAGACAAGTCCAGTCAGAGTCATTTTTTAATGTAGCTGACAATAAAATAAACATCATCTTACAATGCTATAGACAGGAGAGTTATTCATAATACAAGATGTATATTGCTTTTCAAATCATATACTAAAGTCAGCAGTCAGGACCCCATTTAGAATGAAGATGAATACCTGCTACTTCTGTGCCCACAGTGTTGTCTAGTGACTAAGGACAGGAATTTCACGAGGGGAGAAAGTCTAATAGGGCCATTGTCACAAAGGACTTGGCACTCCAGACACATGTGTGTATATGAACTGCTACCAATTGTAGACTACCTATTATACTCATTGTTTAAGAAGATATTTTATTTACATTATCTATAATTCTTATAGCAGCCTAGGAAAATAATGTATAATGTTAACAATATATCAATTAAAAATGCAGAAAACAAGATACGGGGATATTTTATTTTACCGAATGTCAAAAGCAATTTCCTTTTTAAAACCAAGTCTGGTCTAGCTCTGTACTAATTTTTCCATCAGATGCACTTGGGAAGGATCACAGTTAATGATAATGTATCTCCTATGGGAAAAATTCCACACGAAGGTCTAATATGCTCTTAGGAACCACAGAAAGTCACCTGTGAAAGTGATGGAGAATTTATTTATTGGTTAATTTGCTTAAATGTAATCATCTTGCCATTTTGTATACTTTAAGATATACAACTTAAAAATCCATTTCTAGAAATTAACATGAAATATGAAAAACAGAAGTTATTAAATTATAATAAAAATGTTTTATACTGCTATAAAAGGAAAATTTAATAATTAGCATATGAAGATTCTCTTAATATAGACATTTGGAAAAAAGATTCCTGTGATTTAAATGTTTTTATCTTAAGGAATTCTATTTAAAATGTTTTTCCTCATCATAAAAACCTCTGTTCTCTGTGGTAAATATCATCATTGAAGTACTCTATTACAGAGCTGGTAAAAAGTTTCCAAGAGCGATTTAAAGCACTGAAGCTCATGCACAGTCAAGAACAGAGCATAGTAGTGGTGTCAGAAAAGCAGATAGGAGAGCGCTGCCTGGTTTAATGTCAATATGTGATGTCCTGGCCACTTTCTATACACATAATGACTTTATTCAAAGACATGCTTTAGTAACACAATCAGAATTTGATAATAAGGTCTGAAGTTAATAACAGTCTATGAAAAATAAGCTTAATAAAAGGAAAAATAGACAAATTACTTAGCTGGTACAAAAATACTCTCATGAATTCAGAATATTTCCATGTTTTTCTTATTAACAGCTGGTACCTAGGAAAGGTCCTAGACACAGTGGCCACTGAATTGCTAGATGAGTGGCCTTCTTCATAAAGATCTACTGGCCTCCTTCATTCCTAAGATGGCTGAGGCACAATTGTTTCTACTCAAATTCATGTAAAGCCACCATCCCCACCCACATGGTCTGCTCTGTCCTGCCCTTCTGCCATGTGAAAAGGTGCTACAGTATCTTTATGTCTTTATGACACATGAGCCTTTACTCAGGCTCTCCAGCCTTCAAACATTCCTTATGTATTGCTCAAGCTCAGGTGTTCTGTTACTGTCGTACACCACTGGCTAAATCAGACATGCAACAGCACTTTATTATCATAAACATCTCATAGTACTGTGATTATTAATACTGACTGTTGATTTGATGAGCTTTTAAATAATCACAGTAGGTCTGTGAGGCTTGTTTCAGATTGACTGGGCTAGTAAGAAAGGAAGATTCCCCCTGTGTGTGGGCAGCACTATCCCACAGCTTGGGGCACAAACTGAGTAAAAGGAAGAAGGAAGCTCCAGGCACTCCTTCTACTCCTTCCTGACTGCACATGCTATGTGACCAGCTGCCTTAAAGTCCACAACATCCCCAACATGGTTCATGACCTCAAACCATGACAAAAATAAACCCACCCTTCCTTCCTTCCTTCCTTCCTTCCTTCCTTCCTTCCTTCCTTCCTTCCTTCCTTCCTCCCTCCCTCCCTCCCTCCCTCCCTCCCTCTCTCCCTCCCTCCCTTCCTTCCAAGTGACTTTGTCCTGGAAACAAGAAAAGTAGCTAGTAAGAACACTGGAATGGCAACAGTACCACTGCTGTAATCAACCCTGCTATGTGATTTATAGTCTTTTGAATAGTGGTATAGGAAGAACGTGGAAGAATTTGGAACTTTGTCATAGAAAAGCCCATGAAAGCTGTAATTAGAGACGAGCAGGCCATTCTCACTGGAGCTGGAAGACAGGAGTGCAGACGGGAATGTGTGCAGAGGACTGGCTCATGAAATTTCAAATTGCAAGGGCTCTACTGGGATCTGAGCTAGTCTATTCATGTGGTAATGGCATCAAGAACTGGCTGCATTCTGCTTGTTTTCTGAAAACTCAAGTGAGGCTGAATATAGAGGAAATGAACTGACTCCTATGGTGGAGGAAATGTCAAGACAGGAGAGCACTCAGGCTGTGGGCTGCTTTCTTCCAGTGAGAGGCAGTGAAAAGTGGCACCAAACATGGAAAAGGTACAGTGTGGTAAGAAAAAGAGCATGGGCAAACTTCACCTTACAGATGAAGTAGGTTTAAAAGCAGCCAGAATTGCTACAGAGATGGATGACATTAAGGATGAAACCTAGACTGAACACTGGACAATAAGAAACAGGTTTTGAGAGTGAGATCTAACTTGTCATAGGATCCACATTGTGAAAATGCAAGTTTATCTGAAAGTAGATGGCCTGGATTGAGAATTTTACTGACAGAGTTCTGTGCTCCATAGGGACTACCTAGAGATGTGGCATCAGGGTCAGCTGACAAATGGTGATGCCATTGTGGTCCAAGAGAGCCAGGCACACAAACAAATGGCACCTGAACTTGACAGCTTACATTGTTCACTAGGTACTGATTGTGCGGGCATAAAACATAAAGAAGGGCGTCAGGAAAGAAAGACAAAGTTCCAGAGAGCTGTTGAGGTGAGGCAATGTGTGGCAGGGTTGCAGTTGCTGTAAAGACATCTAAGGAGCCATTTAATCAAACTAAGAAAGTATAAATCACAGTGCAGAGTCTTGAATTTTGAAGATGCTGAGTGTTTGAGACATTAGCTGAAGAAAATTGAGTGTAAGTACTACAGCTGGTTCAAAACACTATGTGCTCCAGGTTGCAAAGATGGAGGAAAGGGGCTACCCAAGTCTTTTACCCAGATGATTCTATCATGAGCCAGATACAGGACATGAAGCTGCAGGATTTAGTGCTCGCTTACTGGCTGTTGGTCTTGTCTGGCCAGGTCACTGCTATCCCATCTTTCTTCCTTTATGGAGTGGGATGTATATTCTGTGCCACTGTATATTGGTATTACGTTAGTTAAGAGACTGCCTTGAGTCTCAGATGAGAGGTGGAGTCTGGACTTTTAAATACCATGACACTACTAGAGACTAGAGACTTCTGGGAGTGTGTTAAATGCACTTTGGATTATGGGATAGCTATGAGCCTATGAGGACAAAAGGTGGAAGGAAGGAAGGAAGGAAGGAAGGAAGGAAGGAAGGAAGGAAGGAAGGAAGGAAGGGAAATGGTTTTAAAGTGACATGTTTGAGTGTCAACATGACAAAATCTGGTTCCTCTTGATTTCCCTATTGATGGTGTTTAGAATCCCATGGAAACGACTTCTGGAGGGATCTGTGAGGATTTTCTATATTGGTTAGGTTTTCTGTACTTCTGGGTAACATCATTCAATGGGCCGTGATCCCGGACTGAACTAGAAAGTAAAAACCAGAGCTGAGAATCAGAGCTCTTCTCATTCTGTTCTCCTGACAGTGTATCCGACCAGCTGCTTAAACACCTGCTTCCATGCAGACTTCCTGCTACAGTGTGTGTACCCCGACACTGTGAGTCAAATAAACCCTTCCTTTCTTAAGGTGTCCTTTTCTGGCCCTAATCTTGTATGAGCCACAGACATTGCTATGACTAGCCTAGCTGTCAGCCTTGGCGGCTGTCATAAAAGCAGCTTTGCAGACACTATATGGATTTAACTCTAAAGCTCATTTCTAAAGATACCTAATAAACCACGATTTGGTATGTGAGGTTTAATTGGTTAAAACCTTCGGGAGTCTACTCTAAAATAAAAGATCACATTGCTATTTTTCTAAACAGTTTGCAACTAGGAACAATATTTTTAGTAATATCAGCATTTGAACAGAAGTTTTAAATAATAATAGCAAATAAAATATCTAGGTATAGAAAAACCATGCATATAGTCCCCATGCCATGATGGTTTGGCTTCGTGACTTTTTAGGTTTACTATGGAGAAAAGCAATATACTTTAAGTAAAAATGATCTTTCAACTTTTGAGTTGTTTCCAGCTAGTGATAAATGATACAGACCATTCCTTGATTCTGGGCAGCACAGGGACTCAGCTTCCTGTCACACATGCTGTCACAAACGGGAAGAGCCCTTAGTGTACCATGCTGGTAGTTAAGATGTTATCCAGGAAGCATCTTCAAAGCATTTTCAGTTACAACATGAACAGCTACAATGTGTCCATCAAGAGGCACCCCAACACGGGAAGAGGCACATCCGCACAGTACTTCACCCGTGGATTTCCAAACATTGTTTTAATATTGGATGTCTGGGTTATGCATCTTATGTTTGCAGTAAAGGCAGCTTATTATTGTTGTTCTATGGTACTCTGTCCATACACAGCACATAATCACAGATTTAAATATCTCTCAGACTCACTGGGGTATAAACTCTTTGAAGACATGATGAAACACAAGTTAGGTAACCAGTATGCAAAAGGCTTGTGAATGACACTATTTAACATTTTATACAGTTTTTAAGGTGCTACAATATCTGTAGATACATATGGAGATATCTTGTGAACATGAATTATCCTAATACCAAATTAATTATTCAGACAGCTTATACGCAGAGCCAATATTATAATAAATATTACCGTAAGATTATATTTGGAATATGACCTGCTGTCCAGGTTCTGTGTGGGATGTTCCGTGTCTGCATCAAGATGGAATTTTTAGAGTAGGGCTATCTGTTTTTCCATTTCAGTCCTGAGTGCACTACTCTCCCCCTTGACCAGCAATGCTGATTTTTGAATAAGAGAAGTATCAATGGCTCAAATTATTCCTAAAGAATTTTTTGAAATTGTGTAATCTGAGACCGGGGGCACAAAGGGCAAGCATCCTTACCTGGGAAAGCTTATGCTTCTCTCTGTCTTCTCCCTTTTCATTGTGTAAAGTGTAAACTGGTGTATACTGTACCAAACCAGAACAGGGCACATAATCCTCCTCATTGTCCTATACATGAAGAAAAGTACAATTATTTTAAAATACTCCACTTTTAAACTAAAGTTATTTCATTAATAAGGTTGCCTGGATAACATGAAAAGAAAAAACACACTATAGGTATAATTTTAAAGAATATGCTGAGGAAATAATGATTTTCTATGCTGTGATTTAATTAAATTAAAAAAACATTCATACTTTGACTACTTGAAATAAAATTTATATTAAGATAAATGTTCTAGAATGGAAGATTTTTTAAGTATTTTATTTTCTTCGAAAGTAAAAATTCAGAACACAAATTATTAGATGTAATTTGTAATTAAACCAAACACATAAATATGTATATATAAGCATCCACATGATACCTGGAATACCGATAGATTCCAAATCAAATTATCATATGTGACCTTTTATAAATTAGGAACATTCCTCAGTGTAGTAACTACCATTGGGATGAACCTATAAAACCAAATGGTGGCATTTTTTGATTAATTTCAACCCAAAGATATTTTTTTAAGTGATCAGGTTGAAGCAAGATCTTCACTTGTAGTACAATGGCAATCAACTTTATGAAAACATATATCCTGCTAAAAGTATCTTTGAAGACCTCCACATTCTATGAAAACATCAAGCAATACAAAGATTATTCAGTGGACACATATAGAATAGCTGAGAGTTAGTTGCCGGAGGACTTGTTAAAAAAATACATTCTTGAACAAAGGGAGAGCTTATCTTAAAAGCCATTAAAACAAGTGTTACAGTTTCTAGAGCAGGGGATACAGACTCATACAAAATCAGGGTGAAGTAGGAAGACCAAGAAGGCAGACGCACCTTGTGTTTCAGCCTGCTCTTCACCTCCCTTAGTCCCAGTCTGGCGTGACTCTTTGCCTAGGAAATGAGAATAAGTGTGTCTAGCTTCTTACGCTTCCATTATTATTTACTAAATAAACAGATATGTAAGATTATCTCTAATAAAGTTTGCTAACTATCGTATTACTAGAAAAGAAACAAATTATATCCTAATACTATTTCCAGGGAGGCCATCCAGTTACCACTTTACCAAGCCTAAACTGTTGTTTAAAAGGCTCAATCTGTATTGCATACAAACACACTAAGGTTAACATTCAGCCTAGAATCAATCGAGTACCCGATCCCTGTATGAATTTAAAGTTGTGACCAATGAGAGAGGGAAAGAGACAAAGTAAATCACAGCATCAAGTTATTTGGACAAATGTATAAGCTTCAAGAAACTAAAGCAATTTTAGAGAGCATTGTTGAAGTGCTTTTTCAGACAAATACTAGCACAGGCATCTTAGGGGAGTGGTATTTCACACAGAGATTTTCCAGCAAAAATTAAAAGTCATTGAACAATTTCACGCCAACTTTATATTTCTCTAGGATTTGTCCTCATGATTCAGTGTCTCCAGTTTGACTGTGAATGGTGGGATCCAACTTAAGACAACTGGGAGCTTCATAATGGTGGGACCTTTGTTGCCCTGGAGATTTTTACTCAGAGTATTCCGGATAAAAACAGACATAAGGAAGCCTCATTTATGTTGTGTTTCCCGACTGTGTGCTGGGTGCTTAGATACACTGCACTGTTTGTTGTTCCACCTCCAAGATTACATTGCTCCCAAGACACCATATAAAAGAGTACAGTGATGCAGGAAGATTAAGTCTGTATTGTCTAGATCCAAATCTGGGTTATATTTAGTTGTGAAATCTAATGTCTCCATTTTCAAGGAGTAAGGAACAAGCAATGTTTTTCAAACACATCAGTGTTTTAAGCCTCACCAAAAAGAAGACAGCATAAATCTTATCTACAGACACACAGTCTGGACTTCAGTCCCAAAGCCCTTGCTACCACTGTAAGTACTCACAGGTTAGTACCTGTGCTGCTTCCTAAGTTGTTTTTGAGGGGAGTCAAAATATGACTCTCAAGTTCTCTGAAGGAAAGGTTCTTTCCGAATTAGTATGTGTAAGCTCAGAACATCATTGACATACAGTTAAGCACTCAAGCAATGTTCTGAACTGAACATAATTATTTTCACATTATTTAAAAGCAAAACTGAAAAATATTACAATAGAAAATCTCTAACTATCTAACACTAGAATATATCCTCTGGTTTGTTGTTGTTGTTGTTATTGTTGTTTGTTTGTCTGTTTTTGTATTTTGGGGAATCAATAAAGACATTTCATTCCTTACTTTATTTGTTAAGCAATTGAATCAAAGGGTCCTATATCCATCCTTACGTTGTGATAAAGTAAGCAATTATCAAAGAAAAAAACTTTTGTTCTTATCTCTTGGAATTTGGGGCCAGTTTTACTTTCCTCATACTGTTTTTGAATTATTTTCTAGCCTATATGTCATACAGTTTCCTTATTGCCCATAGTATACAAAGTTGAATCTAATGTCAGCCTCTTCCACAATGTTCGAATTTGTCCACTGGTTAGTTCTAACGTCAACCTAGAAGATGAGGTAAAGTTTCCATCTACTTTGCAGCTTAGGCACACCAAGGTTGTATGTTTCATTAATAAAATACCCTAATCAAAAGACAGATTAACTATGCATTTCATCTGATTGTGCTTCTTTTGTTTATGACTAGGTGTTTGTTGTCTCTTAGTTTTGTTTATGGTTCCTATAAGCATGAAAAGGCACAAACTCAGTGAGTTTAAAAATATTTCAGCAGGCTGTAGTATAAAAAACCTTATAAGTGCAAGACAGAAATCATATTCACTTAAATGAAAGCACAGATGTAACCATGGTACTGTGTCTGACCACCACTAACAGCGTCTCTCCTACAATACCTTTCCTGGTCTCTGCTCTGACTCAAGATGAGCACAAGGCCTAACTCACAGTGGATGAGTTGGTGTTTCTATTGCTGTGGTAAAACACCATGATCAAAAGCAACTTAGGGAGGAAAGGGTTTATATCATCTTATAGCTTGTAGTTTATCAAGTGGTGAAGTCAGGTTAGGAACTCAGGCAAAGCAGGATGGCGAGAGCAAGGAGTTGTGTAAAGGCCACGAAGGAGTGCTGATGGGTGGCTAGCTCCTCCTGGCTTGGTCAATCTGCTTTCTTACACCATCTATGACTACCTGCCCAAGGATACATCACCCACAATGACCATGGCCTCCTACAGCAATCATCAATCGAGAAAAGATGCTCCAGGTTTGCACACAGGCCAGTCTGGTGGAGGTGTTTTCTCAGTTGAGGCTCCTCTTACAATTGACTCTTGCTAATAGGCAAGCAAATTGCTTGCTCAATAAATAACTGAAGTAAAAACATGTCTTTAAGTTTTGAAAAACTTATTATGTTAATCATACAAACATTTTACTGAGGATGCATCTAAAGATGGATTCTTATAAAGTTACAACTGCCCTGGAAACTTTCAGAAACATAGAATATATATAACCATATAGCCATATAACCAGTGAGAATTGGTCTCATTATGTTGTCCCTTAAGGAGCTCACCATCTTGAGATCAATATGTTCAGATGTCATAAGTGACAAATCAAATCCTACAATTCTTATGGGAGCAAGGGAAGGGCTGTACTTTTTTTGTAGGTAAGGGGTGGGAGTGTGAAGAAAACTAGGTGAAGCATGTAAGTCTCAGAGAGGAGGCAGTGTCACCAGTTCAGTAAAGAAGAAATGGAAGTTCCCAGTAGGAGAAACAGCATGAGCAAGGACAGAATGCAGGCAATAGGAACAGTCGAGTGGTTTGGAAGTCTGTTAAACTGAGGGGTGGGGGTAGCCTCAGCAGAGCAGGACTAGGTGGGGCTGGTCCCCGCTGCTCGGGAACCTAAGCTGCTGTAGTAAAGAGCACCTTTCACTACTTATTTATTGCTATTCTTGTCACCATATTCTGTAAGCCACAGTAAATCTCTGAGGAAACATGGAGAGTTAAAGCATCATCTAGTGAACAGATGATAGATACCACACAGTGTTCTGCTCATTTTCTCCTCAAGCAAAGAAGGAATCTATAAAATATACTGTAGGAATTAAACTAATCTCCCAACTAGCATCTAATGTGGACTGCTTCAAAATTTGCTAAATGATTTTGTTGATAACTTTTAAGTAAAACAAGGAAATATTTAGATTATATAAAGAAAATAATTTTCCATACAGTATTATTTTAATAAAAGACTTTATTTTGCTCAATATGAACTCTAAACATTTTGTAAAGCTTATTTTAAAAATGGAAAACAGAGCTGTAGATATAATAGCTCAGAAGGTAACAGTGCTTGCCATACCAGCATAAAGACCTATATTCGATCACCAGACCAGAGTAAAAGGCTGCATGGCTATTGTATTTACAGCTGCACTTGTATTTACAGCTGGAAAGGCAAAGGCAGGCAGATTCATGAGGCTCCTGGACTTCACCTGACCTGGCCTGATAGTAAGCTCCACCCTCTTATGGGAGACCCTGTTTAACATTATAAAGACACAACTGGTCAAAAACACTGAGAACAACCACCCATGGGTGCTCAGTCCACTCAAAAATCCATAGCACAACCCCACAGCTGAGGCTCAAGGAGCATCGTGGAAACACTCTAGGAGCCCAGTGCAGGATGTGTGCTCTGAGAAAATATCTTCTACAGATGACAGGGAAGCTGCACCCAGGAGATCCCAACAATATGGCTGCCTAAACAACAACTGATGTGGATGTGCCATGTGGATGGAAAAATTCTAACAGGGCTTGATTCCTAGAAAATGAGCTACTAGAAGTTAACGGCAGCTGAGAGAGAAAGGGAATCCGTCTTCTCCAGAATGAGGTTAGCCAAGCCCAAGAGGTTATGCCTAACCACACGAGAAACACTCAATGAACTCAAGTTGTATTTATAACTTATATACATATATACTTAAATACATACACAGATGTAACAATTATATTTTAAGAATGAATTTGAGGAGTGTAACTCACACCAGAAGAACAAGAAGGAGGAGGAGAAGGAAGAGGAGGAGGGAAAGGAGGAAGGAAAGAAGGAGGAAGAAGAGGAGAAGGAGGAGAGTGACATAAATACAATACTCACATGAAGTTCTCAAAAAAAAGAATGTAGAAAGTAATTATACACTGACCTTAAGTAAATAAAAATGCCATTAAAAAAGAAACAAAAGTAAATGTATGCATACAAGCATGCAAGCATGCCAGTGTGTGTGTGCGCACGCGCACACACACACACACCGTTCATGTAATTTTATCAGCAGAAGTGTGAAATTCAGAGAGGAAACTTACAAATTTGTATGCAGTCCGCACAGCAGGAGTTGCTTTGGTCACTGCCGTGTTGAACAATGCACCTCCTTTCTGAAAGAAGAGACACAGTTTTAAAGACTTGTGGGCAAACTGTCCGAGAAAAATGAAACATTATCGGTAATCCAGAAGAATAACTCCAAGTTAAAGACCCTTAAAGTTATGTCAAGTATTTTTAATATTTTCTATTTTATAATGATTTAAAATAGAATTTAAATATTCTACTTGGTTCTTTTCAGTTGGTGTAAAGCATCATTTAAGAGTCATTTCATCATGAGGCTGAAATAAACAAGTACTATGGACAATACTGAATACAAACGTAAAGGTTCTCAATAGAGAGAAGATGATGATTATCAGCTGGCTTGATGCTGGGCAATAAAGAACTCATCTGTGCGAGATTTTCTTCATTAGAACAAATCATGCTAACAAAACACTGTTCTCTAGTAAAACCCCATCAGACCTTCTACTGCACCCTAGTCCTTTGTCTGCTTTCTCTTCCTATGAAAATCACTTCAAAAGAAAAGGATTTATTACATCATTCAAGTCAGAGTCTATCATCAAAGAGAGCTAGGGCAGGCACTCAAGCAGGAACCTGAAGGGAGAGCCTGGCTCACTGGCTCCCTCCCAAGCTCCTAGTCAGCTGCTTTTTTTAAACCTCCTAGGACCACCTGTCCAGGGCGGCACTCCCCACTGTGGGCTGGTCCATCAATCATTAATCAAGACAATGACACACAGCCATGCCCACAGGCCAACATGATAGATGCATTTCCTCAACTGAAGTTCCCTCTTCCTGAAAGTATCACACTGCCAGAAACTAAGCAGCACATGGGTGTTCTGACCTATAATATAATACGCAGGCAAATGTTGGCTTTGAATAAGACTTTTACTTCTGAACTAAACACTTTCATTTTAAATTTCCTTTATAATTATCAACAAAGTATAAACAAAAATACGTAGTGTGATAAAATATACACATTTCAAATTAAACAGTGTTAAGTATAGCCAGAATACTTTTTCTCAACATTTCTCTCTACACTTTCTAGAGTGAAAAGGGAAGAAACAAAAGGCATATGCTTACCTTGACAGTATACACCCACTGTTGATATGACCGCGGGCTCCCTGGAAAAGACAAACATTAGATGCCAAGGATAGCTGCTAAAAGGTAAAATTAGAAACACAGCTCGTCCAGAAGCAGCATGCTCAGCAGTCCAGTAGGACCCTTTAGGACCCTTTACTGGCCTGTTGTAAGAGCAGGACCAGGGTCCTGAGAGGGAGTGCACCATACAATCAGGACTCACACCAGCAAGCACTATTTTTCATCCACACGTGAACCTAAGGCTTCACTATATTCTCTCATGAGGTATAAGTTCATATTCAGCTTTTTATAGGTCATAAGATGTTTTCACCTACTGTATATGGTCTGCATTTCCCTACTGTAAAGTATGCAAAACAGGCAGTGCCAATGAGAAAGTCAAGGTTTCTGGTTGTGCCTGAACCTCTAGAAGGGAGAAGGATGATGACTAGTTCTATTAGTGGCCAACTAAATTAAGAATCAAGTATTTTAAATCCTGATTCATTGCTTCTTCAATGCCAAAATGCCACCTCCAGGACTGCTTAATAACAAAACAGAACAGACCAAGTTATACAGGGACTCCCTCCTCCTAATTTCAAAAGTGATTGCCTTATAAAAAAAGGGGGTAGGGGCTGCTCAAAGTTGTATTCTGAAAAGACTACAAGTCAGGAAAACTGTAAGGGCTGGGTGGTTGGATGTTATGGGAGGAAGCAGATAGAAGGTAGGCAATGAGAAGAGGGAGGGGGTTCTTCCCCACCTTCTCTATTAGTTTCAGTGTATCTGGTTTTATGTGAAGATCCTTTATCCACTTGGACTTGAGCTTTGTACAAGGAGATAAGAATGGATCGATTTGCGTTCTTCTACATGTTGTCCTCCAGTTGAACCAGCACCATTTGTTGAAAACGCTGTCCTTTTCCACTGGACAGTTTTAGCTCCTTTGTCAAAGATCAAGTGACTATAGGTGTGTGGGTTCATTTCTGGGTCTTCAATTCTATTCCATTGATCTTTCTGCCTACCTCTGTACCAATATCATGCAGTCTTTATCACTATTGCTCTGTAGTACAGCTTGAGGTCAGGGATGGTGATTCCTCCAGAAGTTCTTTTATTGTTGAGAATAGTTTTTGGTATCCTGGGTTTTTGTTATTCCAAATGAATTTGAGAATTTCTCTTTCTAATTCAGTGATGAATTGAGTACTTGGGCACAGGGGGAAAGTTCCTGAACAGAACACCAATGGCTTATACTCTAAGATCAAGAATTGACAAATGGGACCTCATAAAATTGCAAAGCTTCTGTAAGGTAAAGGACACTGTCAATAGACAAAATGGCAACCAACAGATTGGGAAAAGATCTTTACCAATCCCACATCCGATAGAGGGGTAATATCCAATATATATAAAGAACTCAAGAAATTAGACTTCAGACAACCAAATAAATAAGCCTATTAAAAAATGGAGTACAGAGCTAAACAAAGAATTCTCAACTGAGGAAACTCGAATGGCCGAGAAGCACCTAAGCAAATGTTCAGCATCCTTAGTCATTAGGGAGATACAAATCAAAACAACCCTGAGACTCCACCTCACACCAATCAGAATGGCTAAGATCAAAAACTCAGGTGATAGTAGATGCTATCGAGGATGTGGAGAAAGAGGAACACTCCTCCATTGTTGTTGGGATTGCAAGCTGGTACAACCACTCTGGAAATCAGTCTGGCAGTTCCTCAGAAAATTGGACATAGCATTACCTGAGGATCCAGCTATACCACTCCTGGGCATATACCCAGAAGATGCTCCAACATAACAAGGACATATGCTCCACTACGCTCATAGCAGCCTTATTTATAATAGCTAGGAGCTGGAAAGAACCCAGATGTCCTTCAACAGAGGAATGGATACAGAAAATGAAATATTTACAGAATGAAGTATTAGAAACAGCTATTAAAAATAATGAATTCGAGAAATTCTTAGGTAAATGGATGGAACTAGAAAATATCATCCCGAGTGAGGTAACCTAATCACAAAATAACACACATGGTATTCACTCACTGATAATTGGATATTAGCCCAGAAGTTCGAGATACCCAAGATTCAACTCACAGACCACATGAAGCTTATGAAGAAGGAAGACCAAGCGTGGGTGCTTCAGTCCTTCTTAGAAGGAGTAGCAAAATACTAATGGGAGCAAATATGGAGACAAAGTGTGGGACACAAACTCAAGGAGGGGTCGTCTGCAGACTGCTTTATCTGGGTATCCATCCCATGTGTAGTCACCAAAGGATGTGGATGTCAGGAAGTCAATGCTGACAGGAGCCTGATATAGCTGTCTCTTTAGAGGTCTGCCAGAGTCTGACATATTCAGAGGTGGATGCTCACAGCTAACCATTGAACTGATCATGGGGTTCCCAATGGAGGAGTTAGAGAGAAGACTGAAGGAACTGAAGGGGTTTGTGGCCCCATGAGGGGAGCAATAATACCAACCAACCAGAGCTCCCAGGGTCTAAACCACTAGCCTGGGAGCACATAGGAAGAGACCCATGGCTCCAGCTGTATAAGTAGGGGAGGATGGCCTTGTTGGGCATAGGTAAGAGAGGAGATCCTTGGTCCCATGAAGGCTGGATGCCCAGTGTTGGGGAATTCGAGGATGGGGGGGGGAGTGGGTGGGTAGGGGGATATCCTCATGGAAGCAGGAGGTGGAGGAATGAGATAGGGAGTTCCTGGGCAGGAGGAGGGAAATGGGGTAAGGGGATTACATCTGAAATGTAAATAAAATATCCAATAAAAAAATTTAAGAAAAGAAAAGTAAAAAAAAAAAGAAGAAGAAGAAGAGGGAGGGGAATAATGGAGCAGGCTGGGTTAAATGGGGTTGAATAGGAGAGCAAGGTAGAGCAAGGAGCATGGGGAGGAATAACAACACTAAATACCTCTAAAGTACCACAGGGAAACCTACTAACAGAAATAATTCCCAAAATATGCTTACATGTGAACAGTTTAAGTGGAGATGCCTTATAAATGAGTGCCTTATAAATCTCCTAAACAGCAGAAGCAAAATAGCACCAAATAAAAAGAAAAAAAGAACTCCTATTTTCTTTTCCATTTCAAATCTTCATGAATCATGCATTTTTTTTTTGCTAAGAACAATCTATGTATTTCTAAGACAATGTAAAGTACAAATAAAAATAGCACTTGATTGGCATAATTTTTAAAAATACTTTCTTATTCACTGAAATTGATAACTATGGAAATGGGCTTTCCTTTCGGTTAAGCATTTGCTCCCTCAGAACAGAACATGGGAGTTGGAAATTTTAATAAAATGAATAACTGGAATCAGTATGTAACTGGAATTAAGTAGAGCACTCTCTAAGTCAGATACTGACCAAGCCTCATATCTTTCTATGATAGAATATAAATATCCATCATATTCACTGTAACACTATTATTTTTAGTGAATACATAATAGAAATAAAATGAATTGGCTATCCATATGTGCCTTCATCTTTTCTTTCTGTAGTTTCTGGACTAGCAGTTATTACAGAATTTAAGTGTATAAAAGGATCACAGCTCTCCCCATTACTGTCACAAGATGTCATCTTCAATTCTACAAAAGCTACCAGCCCCACGGGTCATAAAGATAATGAGACAGCAGTTATGTAAATACTGTGGAGACGCCTCAAGCAATGTGTCCATAAGCTGACAATATTTTGCTTGTCTGAGTTGAAAAGTAAAAAGGCATCATTTTAACACAAAAAGTTCCATTGAAGCTGAGTTTCTGCCCATGAGTGGGAACTGAGCTGAATGAACCACATGAAGCTCCCTTGCTGAGTCAGACAAACTAACTTCCCCAAGCTCAGTGTATCTCAGGTGCTGCACTTCTGCTAGGTGAAGTCCTATGGCTGCCAAGATCATCTGCTCTTCTTTGAGGAAATTCTCTTCACCCATTTACTTCTATGCTTTATGGCAGACAATAGGTATCATTTAAGAATAAAAGTAAGGCGTGAAACATGCAGATATGTACTTATTTCTTTTTATCCTCTCAATTTTGGTAACTATTCAAATGACTAAAAACTTGCCTATCAAAGCAAACCAACAAAGATGCCAAAACGAATACAGCAAGACAGTGAGAGCAGATACATTGTTCAGATGGTTCTCACGACATACAGAGCAGTCACAGTGTGCACTCATCAATGCTAAGGGAAGAATAACTAAGACCCTGGAGGACTCAAAGAATCGTCTCTTCATGGCAGGACTATACCGTAGAATATCTGTCGACAGCATGTTAGTCTCGAACCCACTGCTTGCCTACATAATCCAACACTGGATATTCATATTTGAAAGGCATTCTAGCTTTGGAATGGTAAATGTAGAACTTTTCTAATCCTACTGCAGTTTGTAGACAAAGAGTCGTACAGATTCCCACTTCCCACTTACTGAAACAGGCAGCGTGCACACAGGCATGCCGGCGTTTTCGGCTGCACTACACTGCAGTACACTATTTCAACCAGACTCTCAGCTCCAAACTCAGACTTAGACACAGGCAGCAGTCACCATTTTCCAGATGAAGCTGCCATTAGATGGGAAACCAGTAAAGGTTACAAATTACTTGATTTTTCTGTTATTTATTTTCAATAATACTAAGAGATTATTAGAGCCAATAACTACTAATTTATGAGACAAACCTTCTTGCTTTGATAATTAATATCACAAAAATAAGTCCACAGCATAGCTCATATAAGATGAAAATTATACATAAAACAGTGTGTGTTTAGGAGAAAATAACTATTTATAAAAGACAGATATCAGAGACAGACACAAAAGTCAGATATTGTCTAGGTAATTAGTCTCAAGATTATCATTACCTCCACAGAAGCCACCTGATGTGATCTCGTCTTCGAATATATCAGAGAAACCTCTTCCTGCATTAAGCTTTGCCAGTCGACCATCAATAAACTGAAATTTAAAAGTTTCAAATGTTAATTTTTCATTTTTATAACATTAAAAATTACTTATAGAGGAAAAATGAGGGTAATGGGTAAAATAACAATAGCAATGTCCAAAACAACCATAGAAGTAATTTTATTCACAATTTCCTAAAGAAAACCATATACTACATGTAATTCTCTACATAGATATACATATATAGTTTTAATAAGCTTTTTCTTCCAGACTGATGTTTAACCCAAGAGCCAAACTACCTAACAAAAACCCTAGTATCAAAAGAAGCCTTCTCTTAAGTTGTTGGCCAGAGCTATCTAAGACTCCCAAAACACACAGCTTACTGCAACTGCCTCTCACTGTACTCAGAAGCAGACGGTGAGTCCCTACTGCTGAAGACACCATGCGCTTAGAGAACAGGGTTAACTCTATGTGCCTAGTTCAGCAGTGACTTGATGTGCTGGGGGGTGATGTGCTGATATCCAGGGGTGGTTCCCCTTCTCAGAGGAGAAGAGGAGGGAGAGTGGTGGGAAGAGCTATGGGGAGGTACTGGGAGGAAAGGTGGCGCTGATACTGGGATGTAAAGTGAATAAGTAAATAGATAATGAGAAAGTAATTCATAATAGGATAGAAATCATTCCAAGGGCTATTAAAAATACAAAACAAAACAAACAAATAATAACAATAACAAATACAGAGCCAACAGACTTGTGAGTTGGAACTAACGTGAATGCCTTTGCCATGAGGACTAGCTCTTATAGTACCAGAAGGTACTATGGAAACTTCTAGAGGAGAGAGGCAACCAGTCAATTGACCACATCAATAATGAGCATGTCACAATAACCCTACAGGTACAGAAGTGGCACACATTCCATGTAAACAACAGCTTTCAAATTGTTAAGTCTTACTTAATAAAAGGGAAACTATGCCTAGTATTGGACTTAAGTAACTACCAGTGCTAGTAACATGGTAATTGGAAAAGTCTACAACCACTAATTCACTAAACCAGCATAATGCCTAACAACAGTCTATAAACATTTGTCCTTATAGCCACAGGTGAGCATAGTTCTCATTTCTCATAAAGGAAACCTCTTCTTTCAACAGACAGAGATCACGACAGAAAACTACAACCAAACAAAGTGCAGAGTTGTGGAGCCCTCTCCCCGTGGATAAATCTACAAAATAGTCTCACACCTAAGGCTCAGGGAATGTTGCAGAAGAGAGGACAGAGAGATTGTAAGAGCCAGAGGGTCAGCGAATTGCTGTGTGCCTCTGTCTCCTAGTAAATAAAGTCTCCCCAACATGATGGGCCAAACACGTCAACCAGTCAATTGACCACATCAATAATGAGCATGTCACAATAACCCTACAGGTACAGAAGTGGCACACATTCCATGTAAACAACAGTTTTCAAATTGTTAAGTCTTACAAAAGTGGATGGGAAAGAGCCCAAGAAGCCCTAACTCTACGAATGAACACAGGTAACAGAGTGAAGCTGGGAGTGAGAGCAGTGGTCTTCCACTCATTAATTATTGCTGTGGTTTAGTGCTGGTTGGAACACATAGTCTTACTCTGCTTGGTCCCAGACACACAGTTTAAATGGAATGCAGCTGAAGGGATAAAGAATATTCAAAAGATGTTAAAGGCCATACATTTTTACTTGGCTTTAAAGGTAAATAATTACATTGATATACTGTATCAACATTTTATCTAGAGATCAAAGACAGTAATATGATGGTGGTGTCTTCACTGTATACAATAAGTGATTAATTTGAAAATAAAACAGTTAAAGGCATGTAAAATTTCACTTGCACATGTTGCAAGACAGCAGTATAAATCAAATTAAAGTGATGTAATTCCACAGACCAAGAATCATTTTTTAAAATATAGGATGAAAGGAAAATAATAAATTTAAAGCAATATATTACTCTCAAAGAAAACGAACTAAGCCATCTTTTAAAGGACTTAATTTGTTCTAAAAGATTAAGAGTTCAAAACTTTATAAAAGGTTTTCTTTTTTGTTTATGGAACAAAATCCATTCATTTCATTAAATGAGTAGAATAGTTTGAGTCAAAAAAGAGATAAATCCCAAACCTATCTAGGGACTGTGCACTTCTGAGCATGAGTAACTAGTTTCTGTAACTAAACTAGTGAGTTAGGCCAACAGAAATTCATCACTTGCTAAGATGGCATGTGCTATCACTGACTTGGCAAACATCCTGTCAGTGAGAATCAGACACTTCTCAATGTACACAAAGTAAGTGATGTTTTTAAATGCACATATAGATTATAAATGCAGATATACAATCAAATGCACATATAGATTATAAATGCAGACATACAAATACTGACACCAGGTATAGCTATCTCGAGACCGGCATTAATGGAGCGGAGGGCTGAGCACCAAGTTCTCTCAACTCCTTTAGCAATGTATATTTCAGTAACAGCTTTTGCTTTCCCCAGAGCCATGTAGCTCATGGTCATCTGACTCTGCTATCTCTACACCCACTCATAGTATGCAAGAGACTAAACAGTTTTAAGTACTGCTGCATACGATTTTGAAAGAAAACATACACACAAACACAAACATACACACACAAAACCCCAAACAAACAAACAAACAAAACCCAACTGATTTCTGTTGAAAAAATGATTTCATAATAGATTGTTTGAGTTATACTGATTATTTCATTTAGCAAACATTTTATTTTGAGATAACTGAAAGAGTCTTAAATTCGTTTCCTTTTTTACTGCTAGTAATAACAAGTAATGCTGTCAGCAGTAGTGACAGATATATAGCATCAGGTAAGCAGTGAGTAGATGTGTAATATAATTTGAAAGTCTGTTTTGAAAGATAGCATTCTGAACTCTATAATTTTTAAAAAACAAATTATAAAGTGATAAATTGACATGGGAATGAGGAGACAGCTTGGTGAGGAAAATATTTTTAAAATTCACACACATGCACACATGTGCACATGCACACCCTATCACCAGTGCTATCGCCACCATCACCAATAACATCATCAAAAGAAGCTGGGATTTGAGGAACAACATCTGAAGCTGTCTCTGGCCTCCACAAACATGAATATACTACACGCAGTTCTCAAGAAAAGTGAGATTATATATAAGATAAGGAACTATTTCTAGTCTACATCTTCAATAGTTGCAAGAACTAGGTTTTGTTAACCCATATGCCATAACATAAACAGTGAAGCAGTTTATAAGATAAACATTCTAAAGCAGCAAAGAGTTTCTTGCTCTTCTTTTGATCCTGGTATCACTAAAATCTATCCAACATTTCTAATCTTTGCACAGTTGTTTTATAGGAAACTGGTTTAATGTAAAGAAATCTTTGGTTTAAAGTCACTTCAGCAAATAGTACTATTCACAAAACTTCAGCAAGAAAAACAGAGGCCTTAAATTTGCAAAAGAACAAGCTGGGTATCTGGGAAGGTTTGGAGGGAAGAGAAAGGAAAGGAAAATTATGTAATTATGTTATAATAAAAAAAAGAATTCAGAAACCTATTGAGTTTTGAAATATAATTAAATATACAACTAATTGGAAAATGTAACACATTTTAGAAAATAGACATCATAGCAAAGCCCCCCAACCCAAATTTTTTTAAACTTATTATTCTGATCAGATTTCCAGATTAAAGTTGAAACAAAGCATCAGCTGACCAGCTGATGAGATAAATGTATGGTCTCCTTTACTGATTTCCCCACTTTGGTGTATTTCCAAAATAAATCTAAATATCCAAAATAAGTCATTATCAACATTCCATTGCCTTTAGGGTCTACACAAGACAGAAATATCTCATTGTAATCCACCTATCAAAATTAGGATGTCAATAATTAGATTTCATTATTTTGATATTTAAAGTAAAGTATTTCATTTTAGGGAAAAAAAATCTTAAAAATCATTGTGCTAGGGACAGCAGTCAGCAGTACAGTTATTTGTCAAGTGTGATAGTTTGAATAGAAACGGTTTGAATGCATAGTCTCCAGGGAATAAAACTCTTTGATAGGATTAGAAGGATTAAGAGGTGTGGCCTTGTTACATGAAGTGTGGACTAGGGGTGGGCTTTGAGGTTTCAAAAGCCCATGCCAGACCTGGTCTGTCTCTCTGTCTCTGTCCCTCTCCCAGCCCCAAGCCCCCACCCCTGTCTGTCTCTCTCTCTCTCCCTCCCTCCCTCCCTCCCTCCCTCCCTCCCTCCCTATAGGATAAAGGTATCCAGATGGAAGAGGCGATGGGGAGAACTGAGAGTAGTAGAGGGAGGAGAAACTAGGTACATTATGTGAGAAAAGAATCTATTTTCAATAAAAGGGAAAAAAAAAGAAACCTATATACTAAAAGTGTGGACAGATGGCTTAGTAATTATTTTTTTTCTTTTTACTGCTATGTCTACACATTTCCTGCTCCCTAGAGTATAGGCAAATGATTTTGCTTCCTAATTTCACCAAAAGAAAAAAGATTGAGTAGAGAAAGAAAGTATACTCAGGAGAGGAGAAGAGTTGCTATTTTATCCCCTGATCTCACCTCCCTAAGTCCACTTCTGAAGCTCCTTACAGAAAAAGGCAGAGGAGCTGGCCAGCTTGCCTCCATGGCCTCTCCCATCAGGCCTTTAATCACCATCTCCACCTCCACACCAGCAAGGCCTCTGTTATTTGATTAACACCCATGAGCATTTGACAGTTTAGCCCCCTTGAAATTCTTTACTTGCCAAGTTCTCCCTGACTTCTGCCCCACCTCACTGCTGGACCATTCTCCCTCCCACAGCTCCTTAGCTGCTCTCCCTTGCTCTGACCTTGCTCATCTCACTTGGGTGTAGCCTGATGGCTATAAAAACACTACTATCTGTGAGGAACCCTGGTTCTTTATCTCCAGTCCAATTTTCTCCTGTGCCTTGTTTGTCTGTTTGCCTACTGGATTTCTTACTTGAATATCTGATAAACATGTTGAATTTAGCATTTCTGAAACACAATTCTTGTAAGAACATTTTTTGCCACAATCCAGCCAAATCACTTAAGTGACACCAGCACCTGTCCAGCTTCCCGACTCAGAAAGCATATGATTATCTTTTTAATATTAAGTCTTTTGAAATATGTCTGGTCTCCTCATCAAAACAGATATATTGTTCCATTGCACTGTCTGTTCCCCAATGCTATCAGCTCTCAGGTACATTATACAAACAGCCTGAATCTCTTTGGGGCTCTGCCTTTGGTTACCCCACAGGAAGGCACTGCTTATGCTCAGACCACACCACTTTAAGTGATGCAGATAGACAGGGTTGTGTATGTAATCGTGTGTACATACCACTGCTCCTGCCAGTACCATTTCTCTTGACTTGTCCTGCTCTCCTTATTTCTCTACAGTACTTACAACTTAAAGCTCTACATATGTAATAATTTTGTTGCCTTGCTCCCTCCCCTTAGGAATGAAGGAGGTTCATCCCTACTTTGTTCTCTGAGACATCTCATCCAGAGCAGAGCTTTACAGAGACTATTCAAACATACTGTGCAATGGTGGAAAAGGAAGAGAAGGATTAGTAACTGTTTCAACCTTGTTAATCAGATTTCATAACACTGGAGTTTAAAGGCAGATCTGAATTGGTAAATTTAAAGGTAAGATTCAAGTAACATGCCTGTTTTGCAGACTCTGTAGGAGGCTGATGAAAGAGGACTGACAGCCATTTTGAGTGCTACTTGAACTCAAAGTGTATCTTTTGTCCTGCTATGCTACTTGCCCTGCAAATTCTTCTGCACACAAATGGTGTGTCCCTTTGCCTCATTTGCTGCTTTATTCCTTTTAACACTGTGGAATACATGCCTGGTACCACCTAATGCTGCAAGAGTCTGGAACCATCAGGGCTAGTCATGTATGTGTTGCTCTTAGCAGCAAAACACATACCAGGAATAGCTACCATGACAAAGGTCACTAAGAAAACATGGAGAATTATAACAATTTATTGTTTAAGTTAAAAGCTTTTTAAATATCTCCCCAAATCCCTAGTTAACATAAAAGGAACGTATTTGGCTTCTGACCCACTCCTTTTATCCAAGAGCTTACCAAGTCAAGGAAAAGGGGTCCTGTCATAAAATATGGTGAGCTAAGAGTCTTGCAGATTTTCCATTTCTACAAAGAACAAGAAACTGCAGATATCCCACACTTTATAATAGTATAGCAGTGCTAGTTTTGATGAGTTTTCTTATATTCAACTTTAGATTTCTTAGATACTAAAATTGTCACGATATGTTTTAGGCCTATTCCACATAGTAGATAGTTTCTCCACTGTTTTTAGTTTATTCATTAGTATTAAATACATATTAAATAGGTATTAGGATACAGAAGTACTTAAGACATAAACTATCATCCATATCATTAAAGAGTCTATAACTCAAAAAAGTCAAACAAAAGAAGAATTGTTATATGGCACAAGTCCAAAGATCCTAAGAGGAAAAGGATTATGAAAAGCCCAAACAAGAAAGAGACACTAGCAAGTCTTGTGACTAAGCTGGGGAGTGTCAGCCAGAGAGAGGATACTTAGAGCAGAAGAGACAATGATAAGCACGCAGGCATTATTTCATCAGTAGATTATTCTTAGAATGAGAATAAAGATCCATGGCTTTTTAGACTTACTGCATGTAACTCACAGCCTTGACAGCCCACAAGTTGTTTAACCACTGGAGTTGGCTTTATAACTTCAGAAGTGGAGCCAGATTACATACGGCTATCTTGAATATTAAGACAGATTAAAAGAGGCATTCAAAAAACACCTACTATAATGTCAGTTTTAACAAAGCTCATTTTTATTTACTTATAATATGTCATAACTCACTCACTCAATATTTTATTTAGTCCTCTATTATAATAACTCAGAAGCACAAAAACAAGACAAAATTGTCACAGAATACATGGCAAGTATCTCACTATGGCTAAAGCAAAAGTATTTGGCGAATATAAGAGATGAAAAGAAACAAATCAGTTTTTTTGTTCTGTAGAGGAACTTGAAATATTAGGCTTGAACTACACAAGAGAAATAGATACTCCAAAGAGATAAATAGTATAAATGGATTTCTTCCAATAACAATTTGATAGAATTGCTATATTATTAAAACATAGAATGACTATTTCTTGGGGGGTGGGCGGGGTTGATGGTCACATGATTTTTCCCCTAAAGCAGTCATTTACATATTTATTTAGTGCACATTATCTGTGATTTTGTTTCCTCTTAGATGATACTAAAGTTTTCTTTATTGAAATAATAACCTTCCTTACTAATCAAAGAACCACCATTTATCCTTTGTGGTAGTAAAAACAGTAGTTTGTTAATATTTTAGATCTGAATTCACTAAATATGTAAAAAACTGTTACAAGTAATTTTCTTCTGACTTACTTAGCACTGACCACAAGCAGCATTCTGTGCAAGAAACTCCAGGCAAACATTTTAATTAGATGTGCTTTCAATCTTAGGGAAGCTCATAATATATTAAGAAAAATAAATCCACTAAGATGACATTTCAATTTTTAACATCTATGTCTGAAGCACAAGGGCACACACACTTCTGTAAAAAAAAAAAAAACCAATACTACAACTTAACTCATATATTGACATTTACACACTGATAGTGGGAAATGTCAATACACCATGTATTCACCAACAAACAGATCATCCAGACAAGACCTAAACAGAGAAATGCTGGAGCCATAAGCCAAATCGACTTAGCAGGTATTTAGAGAATGTTTCACCAAAACAGAAAAGAATATACTTTCTTCTCTGCATATCATAGAACTTCCTTCCTCCATAATTGACTACATACTCAAACAAAAAGCTAGTTTTAACAAATACAAGAAAATTGAAATAATTCCCTGCATCTTATCAGACTATCACAGATTGAAGCTGATTATCAACAATAGAAAGAACTGAAAGCTTACAACCTCATAGAAACTGAACAACTCTCCACTGATGAAAAGTGGGTCAAGACAGAAATAAAGAAAAAAATGAAAGACTTTCTAGAATGCAATGAAGATGATACACAGCATATCTAGACCCATGAGACACAATCAAAATGGTACTAAGAGGAGAGTTCATAGTCCTAAGTGCCTACATTAAAAAATTAGAGATATCACATACTAGCAACTTAACAGCACATCTGTAAGCTCCAGAACAAAAGGAAATCAGTACACCCAAGAGAAGTAGATAAAAATAAATAATCAAACTGAGGGATGAAAGAAAATAGAAACAAAGAGAACAATGAAGAAAATCAATGAAACAAAGAATTGATTTTTTTTTTTTTAGGAAACCAACAAGATAGACAAACCATTATCCAAACTAACTAAGAGACAGAAAGAGAATATCCAAATTAATAAAATCAGAAACAAAAGGGAGCATAGCAACAGACACCAAGAAAATCCAAAGAATCATTACATATTCCATGAAATTGAAAAACCTAAAAGACATCAATAATTTTCATCATAGGACCACTTACCAAAGTTAAAACACAAACAGATAAATAATTTGAATAGACCTATAACCACTAAGGTGATAGAATCAGCCATTAAAAGTCTCCAAATCAAAATAAAAATGCCTAAGGTCAAACAGTTTTAGCACAGAATTTTACCAAACTTTCAAAGAAGAGTTAACACCAGTACTCCTCAAATTATTTCACAAAACAGAAACAGAAGAAATATTGCCCAATTTATTTTATGAGGCCTCAGTTACCCTGATACCCAAATCACACAAAAAATCACCAAAGAAAAGAGTTATAGACCAATTTCTCATATGACAAAGATGCAAAAATACTCAATAAAATGATAAACGAAAGCCAAAACTACATCAAAAAATCATCCACCATGATCAAGTTATTTTCATCACAGAGATGTAAGGATGGTTCAATATATGAAAAATCAGTGAATGTAATCCACCATATGAACAAACTGAAAGACAAAAACCATATGATATCTCATTAGATGCAGAAAAGGCCTTTGACAAAATCTAACACCCTTTCATGATAAAAGTTTTGGAAATATTAGGAATACAAAGATATACTTAAATATAATAAAGGCTATTTATAGCAAGCCTATAGCCAATTTAAGATTAAATGAAGAGAAACTCAAAACAAAAGTCCATTAAAATCAGGAACAAGACAAGTTTTTCCACTCTCTCCACATCTATTCAATATAGTACTGGAAGTATTAGCTAGAGCAATAGACAACTTAAGAAGATCATGGGAATACAAATTGGAAAGAAAGAAGTCAAAGTATAATTCTATATACTACATTATATTTCACAGATAATATGATACATGAATGACCCTCAAACTTCTACCAGGGAACCCCTACAGCTGATAAACACTTTGAATGAAGTGGCTGAATACAAGACTTAGATAGATAGATAGATAGATAGATAGATAGATAGATAGATAGATAGATAGATAGATATCAGTAGCTCTCATCTATACAAAAAACAAACAGACAGAGAGAGAAATCAGGAAACAACACCTTTCACAATAGCCTCAAATAATATAAAATATCTTGGCGGTAACTCTTAACAAACCAGTGAAAAATTTGTATGACAAAAAAAACCTTTAAGTCTTTTAAGAAAGAAACTTAAGAAAATATCAGAAGAAGGAAAAATCCCTATGCTCGTGGATTGGTAGGATTCACATAATAATTGGCCATCCTACCCAAGGGTTATTACAGATTCAATACAATCCCAATCAAAATTCCAACAATATTCTTTAAAATATTGATAGAGCTATAGACCTTGAAAGAACAATTCTTAACTTCATATGGAAAACAAAAAAACCCAGGACAGTTAAAATTATCATGACTGCTACAATCCAAACAAGAACTGCTAACGTTATTAGCATCCCTGATTTCAGTTGTACTACAGTGTTATAGTAATAAAAACTGCAGCATACTGACATTAAAATAGATGTGTTAATCAATGAAATCAAATTGCAGACCCAAACATAAATCGGCACACCTATGGACACTTGATTTTTGATAAAGAAGCCAGAAAAACACACTGGGAAAAAAAGACATCATCTTCAAAGAATGGTACTAGTCAAACAGGGTGTCTACATGTAGAATGCAAATAGATTCACATTTATCATCCTGCACCAAACTCACATCCAAGTGGATAAAAGACCCAAAGATAAAACTAGGCACCATAAACCTGATAGAAGAGACAGTGGGAAAACAACCTTGAACACATTGGCACAGGAGATAACTTTCTGAACAGAACAAGAACACTGTTAGCAGAGCACAGGCACTAAGCTCAATAACAAGTGGGATCTCATAAAATTGAACTGTCTCTGTAAGGCAAATGACACTGTCAGCAAGACAGATCAGCAGCCTACAGAATGGGAAAAGAGAAGTCTAATATCCAAAATATATAAAGAAATCAAGAAACTACATATAAAAAAACCAAATAACCAATTTTAAAATGGGGTACAATCTGAACAGAGAATTCTCAAAAGAGAAATCTCAAGTGGCTTAAGAACACTTAAAGAAATTTTCAGCATCCTTAACCATCAGGGAAATACAAATCAAAACTTCTTTGAGATTCCATCTTACATCTATTGGAATAGGTAAGATCAATAACACAAATGACA
The DNA here is from genome assembly GCF_004785775.1 of Grammomys surdaster. Taxonomy (NCBI): domain Eukaryota; kingdom Metazoa; phylum Chordata; class Mammalia; order Rodentia; family Muridae; genus Grammomys; species Grammomys surdaster. The sequence goes on from NW_021604679.1 coordinate 667,437, forward strand.
GCTCATGCTAGCGAGGACCTGGAATAACGGGAACACTCCTTCATTGCTGTGGGGCTGGGGAGGGGCCTGGAGGTGGGGAGTGCAACCTTGTACAGCCACTATGGAAAACAAAATGGCAGCTTCTCAGAAAACTGGAAATCAATCTGCCTCAAGACCCAGCTATACCACTCTTGGGCATATAACCAAAGGATACTCTTCCCTACCACAAGAACACTTATTCAACCATGCTTACCATGACTTTATTCATAATACCAAGAAATGAAAACAACCTATATGTCCTATAACAGAAGAATGGATAGATGAAATCTGGAACATTTACCCCATGGAATATTATTCAACTATTTTAAAAAAATGATAACATGAAATTTTCAAGCAAATGGATAGAACTAGAAAAAAAATCATCCTGAGTGAAGTAAGCAGACCCAGAAAATCAAGTAAGGTAAGTATTCACTTATAGGTGGATATTAGCCATTAAGTAAATAATGAGCAAGCTTTAATCCCTAGAGGAAGCAAGGTTAGGTAAAGAGAAGGGCTCTAGGAAGGATGCAAGGATCTCCCTTGGGAAGGGAAAACAGATTTGCAGGAGACGTGGGGAGAGTGTGGCATGGATTGGGAGGGATCAGGATGAAGAAGAGATGGGATGTAGGGAGACAGTGGGGAGGGGACTATTTGGGTGACTAGTGTGAAAAGGCTCTGCAGTGGAAACTTTCTGCAACCCAGGAGGGAAATCCTAGTGGTGACTTCTAGTTAGTAATGCAGGATACTAGGTCTGAACTAGCCAACTCTTGTAGTCAGGCAAGTCTCCCAGTGGCAGGACTGGGTTGCATATGGTTGAGGTGTTGGATGAGGGGGTCTGGTGGAGATCTCTCAACAACCCAAGCTGATGCTAGGACAGAGGGTTGCTCTCAGTAAATTGACAGAGGAACCCCATTGCCTAGAACAACATCCATATATATATCACTGAATGCAGAGAGGTCGAGCTGGTACCTGTATGGAGCCTTCTCTGGTTTCCATTTATTAAGTATTTTTCAGATCTTGTTTTCTAGCCATTCCACCACTAAAATTTCTATGGAAGTAGCTGAAATTCAAGTGTGTAAAGTGATTCTTCCTGACATAAAACCAACGACCAATACATTCTTAACAAAATGGGAAAACACAAGCATAGAAAAACTACTGCAGATTCAATAACATAGGGAGCTGATGAACATAGGGAACTAGGGGATACTTCACAAAGGTGAAGGCAGGTGTACAAAAGACAAATTACAGCAACCCAGAACAAGAGCTATTACCAATATGAAGACAAACAGACATAGACAGAGTTTCATCTTTAGCCTCTGTCCTCAAGAGAACCATAACTGAAACAGAAGGTACTAATTGTGGGACAGGCATGTTACTAGACACAGGATGTGTTGTGGGTTTACTTTTGGCTTTGTGTTCATTCAAGGACAAATAAAGTCTAGTTAACTGAATTTGTAACATTCCTTACAAATTACAGTCAGAGGATGGTGATTTTAGCAGTAATTTGTTTTAGATATTTTGCTTTAAAATACACAATGGTGTACTTTATAGAGGTGTTTTTTTTAAAAAAAAAATAATAGATATAATATACAGACACCTACCCATACTCTGAAAAAGTACTGTGGTTTCTCACACTGGGTCCACACAATACTAGCCCTGTAAGCAATGAGATCTGGAAGGGAAAAGGGGCTCCTGTGGCCCTTTCTACTACTGACTTACTCACTATTGATGGATTCTAGCAGAGTTATGTATTTATGGCTGAGCCCTCCAGGCTCCAACAAATAGCTCCAAATCTCTT
>NW_021604679.1:669262-729864 GCF_004785775.1 Grammomys surdaster
CAGAGACAGGTTTGTGGAGAGAAGTGGTGGGCCTTGGTGACCGGAAGATGAAAAGAGGGGTGGGCTGGGAGAGGCCAGTATTCGTATGTGAAACTATCTAAGAACAAACGGAATTGATAAAAAAATGTACTCTCCTTGTACGTTTGTACGTGAACAGGTACTTGTTATATAAAACCATTGAGGAAATACATATTTACATTATGTTATGAAAGATAAGAAACATTCTAGATGATTAATAAAAGACAATTTTTTAACTGAAATCTTCCCTACCGTGTTCTTCCTCAAGTGAGTTAGCAATTGCATAAGCCGAATTGTTTTTTTCTTTTTCGGGAGTGTGGTGGAGTGGAGGGTGGACTGTCTATCTAAATTAGAGACCCTTTACTATTAATTAGATTTCCTAACAGTAATCTACACTGCCAGTTAAGAGGGCCTAAGGTCACAGAGAGGTCTTATAGTCACAGAATAGACGTAGATTTTAAGATTAACATGCTAAACTAAGCCATGATTCTAACCTTGGGAAGTACATAAACAAAGGAACTTTTTTGACCAGTAGATTTAGTAGTAAAACACACACACACACACACACACACACACACACACACACACACACACCCTTTCCTTATTAGATTAGTATAGTATTAAATAAAGGCAAGAGACTTAAAATATGGCTTAACTCTTCATAAAGCTGCAATGCAGACAAGTACGGTGATGTCAAAACCATGGATTTGAGGAATTCTTTCTGGAATTCCATCCAAATTTATTATCTAAACAGGAATTAATCCAAATGGAACCCACTGTCGTCTTTCTAAGCTTTGTGTTTATTTCATGGTATCATGTAATGTAAGAAGTAAAGGCATGTGAGGCTTAGGATTGAAGTTCAACTCCCTTCACGATGTGGAAGCACAGACTCAGAGGGATTTTCAATCGTCAATAAAAACTTAATCCATTAGAGCCTAATCTGGAGACATGACCAAAAAAAATGCCTTCATAAAATACCAAAATTAATACTGAATCTAAACACTCAGCAGTCAATGTTGATGATAAAGTAAAGTAGCCACTGCTGCTCTGTTAATGAGACCACTTAGCTGCAGGCTAGGAGATGCTGAACACAGGGGCATGCTAAGAATCAAAACAAGTTTCTGAGAACTACTTTACAACATAGTTACCACAGTTTCTGACAATTCAGTATTTATTCCCAATTTGTCAAGTAAATTTTGTGTGTGCTCACTACCAAAACTATGTCGATTAGCATTAGCTAGCAGAATGCAGCCCCCCCCCATGCTATTTGTGTGGATACATATGTGTCTATGTGAATATGCAACAAGCCACAACCCCTAAACAATTAGTTTTGTTAGCTAAGGTTTTCAAAGTAAATATAAAACACAACAATTAAATAATAAGCCAAAAGGACTTAAATGCCCCTCTCTGTGCCTCTGTTTTAGTTAGAGATTCCTTTCCTGGGATAAAACACGACGGGCAGGAGCAACTTGGGAAAGAAAGGCTTTATTTCATCTTACAGTTTGTAGTCCATTATCTAGGAAGTAGTGCAGGAATTCTAGGAAGACACCTGGGGGCAGGAGCTGATGCAGAGGCCATGGAGGGGTGCTGCTTACTGGCTTGTTCATCATGGCTTGCTCAGCCTGCTTTCTTATAGCACCCAGGACCACCAGCACAGAGGTGGCTTTATCCATAATGTGCTAGGCCCACTCACACCAATCACTAATTAAGAAAGTACCCCACAGGCTTGTGAACAGACAATCTTACGGAGGCATTTTCTCAATTGAGGGTCTCTCTTCCGAGACAACTCCAGCATGTGTGAGGTTGACAAAACAAATCTAAGCAGCACAACCTCTCTCTACAGAAGAGATCACAATCACTTCAGCTTGGGTTTTACCTTATGTTTTTTTTTAATCATATTTTATCATATAGCATAATTATATATCACAAATATAATTTTTTTGCTCATTTGGATACCTTATAAAAGTACTCAACACATATATGTACAATATGGTGATATTTCATTCATATCATTCATTTTTACTTTTGTATAATTCATTTATTTCCCTGATGTAGTGTTCTACTTCATTACAATTTATTCATTAAAAAAAATTTCCCAGGCTGGAGAGATGGTTCAGCAGTTAAGTGCACCCACTGCTCTTCCACGGGGTCCAAGTCCAGTTTCCAACATCCACTCTGGAGAGGCTTACAATCTCCTGTAATTCCAGCTCCAGGGGATCTGGTATCCTCTTCCACAATCTGTGGGCAATGCATCATGTGCACCTAAAATAAATAAAAAAAACCCTCCCCTTCTCTTTCTCTACTGTTTCATGGATGATATTATGTGTGGATATAAATCCCTCCCTTATTCGATTTGAATATAATGAACTTTGCAAAGCAATTACACAGAGAATTTCATTAGTTCAAGTATGATTCTTGCACCTACTGTCTCTGCTCTGTTTTCTGTCATACCTACTGGAATTACATGAGATGTAGACATTTTCCTTATATACTCTATCTCCTGACTTCCTACCTATCTACTGTTGGTCTCTATGCACTGTATCCTGGGTGGTTTCTATTACACATAGTTCTTCAGCTCAAGGAATCTCTCTACACTTAGATCTAACCAACATAAATGTTTCCTTTGACTCCAGAGATTCTTTTTTAATGGGATATTGTCACACTGTTATAATAGGAACAGAACTCAAGCTGTCAGGTGTGGTGGCAAGTACCTTTACCCAGAGTAATCTCAATAGCCACATTTTTAAATAATGGTATGTGGTATAGCTTCTTTATAGACTAAACACACACACACACACAGTCACACAAGGCAGGTAGTAACACTTAAGTCAAGCACACATTAGATGACCCTGGGGCTGCACCATTATACTCTGGCAATTAACTTACTATCAACTTGGAGACAACAAGAGACAAGGAGCTCAAAGGAACAACTTCATCTTAGGAAATACACATCTCTGTTCTAAATTCATATAAGCCTCTCTTTGAGGTAAAACTTTACTATTTATAAGACAGTTAGTTATACTACCACAGAGTATATTTAGCCACAAATTATTTTTAATTCATCAACCTATGAATGGCATTAACTCATCATCATACCTAATTTGATAACTAACTCATAACTAATTCGAAAGTAATTTTCAATAGCATGGCATTTTCTGCACTAACAGTTTTGTTAGTCTGGTGCTTCTCAAAGGCACTGATGTTTGGATCCTAGCTTCCTAGTCCTCACAATGCAGTGTGAGTGTGAGTACATGCTGCATGCAGAGCTAGTTTTATATTTAAGATTTCGATGTGGAATAAGACAATCAAGTAGTTATAAGTAAATAAAGATTGTATAAACAGGAACTAAGACAACCTGATCTAAGAGATTTGTGGTCACATAGTACAAACAAACAAAATACACTGCCCAGGGCTGCAGAGAGCTCAGCAGTTAGAAGCACGTTCTGCTGTGGCCAAGGAACAGGGTTTAGTTTCTAGCATCCACAGTCGATCTGACCTCCCTTGGTCTCCGAAGGTCCCTGTAAACACTTGATAGATATAAACTCACATAGCATACGGAAATAAACATAAAAAAAAAAAAACAACATAAGAGGCACATGCCTTTAATCCCAGCATTTGGGAGGCATGGGAAGGCAGATCTCCATGAGTTCAAGGACAACCTAGTTTGCAGATGATGTTCCAGGCCAGCCAAAGGTACATAGTGAGACCCTGTCTCAAAAAACAAAAAGACCTAGTGTCTCTGAAAACTAAAATATCTGAATTATGATGTCAATCTTGGCTACTCTGAAATAATATTTAGATGTCCTAAACAAAACTCAGGACATACACTGTAGCTGTGATTTAAATTTATATTATCAACTGTATCATACTGTAATGATCTCCGTGTGTTCAGCATGCAGGTCCATTTCTGTGGATGTATGGCCTTCTGTAGTACATAATTACATCATTTCTCCTTCCCTCTCCTCACTCCAAACCCTCCCATATGCCCCTTTTTGCTCTCTTTCAAACTCATGGCCTCTTTTTTCATTAATTATTATTGCAAGCATGTATGTGCACACGCACATACACATGCACCTCCAAATATAGCCTGCTCAGACCATACACTGTTACTCAGATATATGATCTCAGGACCAAGCATTGGTGTGCTCTTCCCTGGAAAAGAGGAGTACCCCCCTTCTCACCCTCCCTAGCATCTCAACAGCATAAAGGTTTCAAGAGCGCTCCACCACAGGAGCACTACAAGGCATTCTTCTGTCTACCATACAACGACAACCTCCTCATTCAGAGAAGACATTTCTCAGGACGGGTTGTTGATGTTCTATAAACCTGGATGTAGTTTTAGGGCAGCAGATTTGCATTGAACAGAAGCGTTCCCTGTACAGGGCAAATGTGTGTAGGCTCACTCTCACCTGCTTAAAGAGCTGAAGATTCACTGCAGTCTCCAGGAACTGTTTCATCACACTTGAGCGGTGCTTTACAAAGCTCTCCTCACAGAAGGTGATGGGCTCACCCTAAACAGAAGTAAAGATGTTCAGGACATCAATACAAGGTCAGTCAGAGAGAACTAGTCTCTTTAGGAAACACACTGAGTGTCACAGAGGATACGAAATACAAAATCAACAAACGCATCCTGCATAGCAGTGCAAACTTGTAGGAATAGTCTTCTATAGAAATGCCTGTGCAACAGGCCTCCCCTCAGGAAACCTGGATGCTCTTAAAACTGCTCAATCTCACCCACTCAGAGAAGAGTATGTCAGTTAAATACAAATGTTTAACACTGGTAACTTGATTTTTAAGTATAAAAATATCAAGTATTCAACAACTTAAAAGAGTCTACAATTACTTTTCTTGCTGATTAGACATTTTCTTCACATCAGATTTAATCATTGTGGTATATGATGTGTGAGTTTTGGCCTGCATGTATGTATGCTTGATGCCTTTGGAAGTCAGAGGACAACATGAGATAACCTGTATCTGGAATTATGGGTGGTTGGCAATCATCATGTGGGTTCTGGGAATCAAAAATAGGTCCTCTGTAAGAGCAGTTCGTGCTCTTAACTGCTGAGCATTCTCCCCAGCCCCAACACCACTCTTGCTGTAAAGAGTGTTGCATGTAAAGCCTGCTTCCTGATTTTGCCACTTATATTACTCACGATCACTGGTTGGTTTTCAAATATTGGAAATTTTTACAACTACCTTCTCTTAATAATTGCAAATACAATTCTGACTCACTGTTGTGGGTTAGGCTCCACTTGGCAACTGCCTTCACGCTAACCAATGACATCTTTGAAGCGTCTGAGAGGCACTCCACCAGATGTTCTGTCTCTCACCCACAAGGACTCATACGTCACACCCAGTTACCCTCATACACCTCCAGAGTCATCTCTTGCTGGCTGAGCCCTCCTAACGCCCATCCCCCAATACTTCCACAGTCCACTTGGCATACCTGACATACATACAGAGGAGTGATTGTATTTCATGTTCAAACTGAGAGTGGAGGCTAATGACAATTCACTCACTAGAATGAATTTTGTAGCAATCCTTATGTTGCAGTAAAGAATTAAAGATCATATTAGAACTCTGAAAATGATAATCATAATTTAATTGTTAAACAGACTCAGTGTTCTGATTATAAGAGTCTGTAAGTAAAATGCTAGAAATTGGTTCTGACATGGATAAAAATAATGATTAATAACAGTGTGATTCAATTGCTGCCTTTTCTGGTGGAATTAATAACGTCACACAAATACCATTTCAAGCAAATTAGCTATAGTCGCATGTAGGCATCAGTATAAAACATAAAAATTAGATGAAATCAAAGATTCAGTTTCTATGAATGTGACCATGGTAGCCTCATTTGAAGTGCTCATCTATCCCTCGTGGCTAGTAGCAATTACACAGCATGTGCTCAGACATTTCCTTCAACATAAAGACCTCTTGGGCAGCACTGCAGGTAAAGAAGGATAATACACGCTATGAGGCTATGAGGGAAGGCTGAAATAATCTATCAAGTATTGTCATAAGCCAACATTCACCAGAAAATGACCCATCACAAAAAATGATATTACATACTTTACAGTGATTTTTGACAGGAAGAGCTATAGAAAATTTCTGAATCTTACACATACAAACTAAGTGGGTTTACACAAATAATCTCTGGGTAAATGAAGTAGACCATAATTACTACACCCATAAAAATTTTATTTTAGGGGCAAAGGCAACAAAACAAACAAAAGTAAAAAAAAAGACAATCCTATTAAAGATGCATCTACTGTATTCATAACTACTTGTACTGGAAGTAAAATAAATACTCAATGAATCAATGAGTAAATGAATGTATGAATGAAAGAAATTGAAAGTTCAGTAACTTATTTAGTAGAACTTTAAAAAAACTTATTCTTTGAGAACTTCAGATAACAGAGACTATAGCAAAGAGACCTTAAGAACAAGACTTCACTTATTAAAGGATCCTGAATATGAAATGAATATTTTTTTAAACTTTCATTTAAAAGGACAATGTCAAAAAAAAAAAAGCATAATGCCTGAACACTGAATGCTACTGTGAAGGCATCTTGCTCACAGACACCTAGGGAACTTTTTTACTGGATTCAGTCATGCAGGCTCTCAAGAGATGACTGCACCAATGGCTGCTAGGTTCCCAAATACATCTTATACAGACAGCAGAATTGGGTGTCAACCATGTGGTGCTGATTATACAAACACACAGAATGGAAAAAATTATTAGATAGAGGCTTGCACCAAAGCCTCAGAAGAAAGAAAAGACAAATTTTTATAGAGTTGGATTCACTGTAGCCGAAGATGCAACGGAGTCTAGGGTACAGCTGTCAAGAACACAGAGAGAACTACAGGCACTGACTGAAAGTGGTAAAAGAGAGACTATGTGTGTTGTAGGTAATAGGCATACTGGGTAGAACTACCCAAGCCCTGTTGGAGCGAAGGTAATGGCACCACTAGCCTACATGTGTCAGACATGGAGCTTAAAGTTTAGTGATCACCCTGCTGTTTCTTTCTTTGATCCAGAATTTCCTTACAATTGCTCTTCCATTTCAGAATGGGAACGATTATTCTGTTTAGTTGTATACTGGAAATGTAGAGCTTGTTTTTTCTTTTACAGTGGGTCACACCTAAAGTTTAGAGACTTTGCAATTTGGGCTTGAACAGTCCTTGGACCAGTGAGAGCATAAAAACTCTGGAGCTATATTAAATATTTTGGAACCTTATCAGACAGCATTAAATAGTTTAATATAAAGCCCCAATGGGCTCATTTGTCTGAAGAGCAGGTCTTCAACTGGGGGTGCTTTACTTTGAAGACTGAGAAGTCTTTGGGATCTGAGACCCAGCTAGCAGAAATGGGCCAAGGCAAGTTTTGTGGGGTTCATTTTGATTCAAGCCTGGCTCTTTTCTTATTTAAAATGTAAGGAACTTCTTCCACATGCATTCTTGTTGTGAATTCCACCACTTACTTCCACTAGGACTCTCTGTGCTAAAAATCAACCTTTTCTATGTAAGTTGCTTCCTTCTTTATTTTGTCATAGCAAGAGAAGTAACAGCCTGTGAAAACAACACAGGGAATAGAATTTCCTCTCAATTTCAAAACAAAAGCACTAAAACTTCAATTTGCATGAAGTTATAAAACTCCTTTGTCCAGGATTCAAACACAGATATGTTCTTATCAATTTTCTTCAAGTCATATAGCATACAAGTTTGAGGTCATATATTTGCATTCTTTAAAAAGAAAGCTAACTTGTTGCTGGCTAAAAGAAAAAAAAACTAAACATCTTTTATTTTGTGTAAGTTTCATTACCATAAATATACTTGGTTCTATGTTTTTCTCTGTAAAGAAGAGCACAGCAATCAATTTTCAGTTGTATAAGTGTGCTATTTACAAAGCATAAGTTAAATACAATAAGAAAGTTTGAATTGCTTCTCAGATAACTTAAGTGAATATTTTTAAAAAATATGTTGCATTTTAGAAATGCTTGTACAAAAATTTAGTATTTATGTAGGAATATATAAATTACTCTGTTGGAAATTCCCTCAAAAATCTACCTCCAAGTAGTACCAAAATACCACCTCTACTCCATAGCATCTTTCAGATTTGGGCCTCCTGGTCAACCTTGATGCTATTCACTGGAGTAATTTCTTCTTTCTTCAATAAGGATGAGAATCATACCCACCTCCACTCTGAACTAAAATGATATTAGTATCGAAACTGAACTTTCTGAAGATAGGAGAGATGGCTCGGTAGATAAGAGTATTTGCTCCATCTCCATCACCCACATGGAAGCTCTCAACCACCTATAACTATAGTTCCAGAGTATCTGATGCCCTCTTCTGACCTCGGTGGGAATCAAGCATACACATGCTGTACATACAAACATACATACATACATACATACATACATACAAGCAAAAACATTCATACACATATAATAAAATAAATTTTAAAATTAGCACAACTTTCTAATGCTGTGCTCTTTATTGTTATGATATAAAAATAAATATTATTCATTGACTATATTATAAAAATGAAACACTACAAACTGGTACAGAAAAGCCACCACAACTGCTTTAAAGAATTCTATATTAATCTTAAAGTCCTGGCTCCTACATGTTTTTGTTGACATAAGGAACATTATCCTAGCAAACTGCACGAACCCAACTGGGCACCTTGCCACAGTTTGTCTTAGTTTCATTAAGAGTCACAAGCATGGATTACGTACTTGTCATCTCCTAGCATAACTTCCCTGGTAGAAGAAACTGCTACACTAGCCTCCATCACTATCAGATTCTCAATAGACATATTTAATATCCTATTTTTGTTGAGAAATCCCAGAGAAGGCCTAATAGAGCAGTGCTATACTTATATTTGCTAAAATTTTACTTTTATTCACAAACTATTTCAAGCAGAGTGAGAAGTGTATTCTTTATAATTATGTGTTACACCACTTAATTCTACAGTACCAGAGGACTTCTCTGACTCACCGCTCCAAATCTGTCCTCATTCTGACCAAAAACTCCTTCTAAGGGTTAGAATGGATATGGTCAGGTAGATCCCAACAGTAACCACACTATATGGTCCTACTGCCAGTGCTCCTATGGGTACAGGTCCCCTTATTGTAGTACCTTAGATAGTTTTTGGGCCCCAACCCTACTGCCTCAGTCTCTAACCCACTTAGTCTACTTAGTACTGTCAGTGTATGCAGAACTGCGGGTCTATCTATTGTATCATGAATAGTCTTTGCCCTCCTTCCTTCCCTCCTCCCCCCACATCAACCCACCGAGTATACATAATGCTTCCAGCATATACATGGATGGATACACGTACAACTATTATAGAATATATAATCTCTCAGAGGTCCCATCCCTGAAGAAAATGTATTTTCCCTCTTCTGGAAGCCACCAAGTATCAACAGCTTCTCAGCTCTGGATGGGACTTAATGAAATTCTACTAGATTTGTGCTGGTATTCTGGCTGGCATAATCACGTGCAGGTCTTATGCATGCAGTCATAATCACTGAGAATTCATGTGCGCACATGGATAAGACTGAATATTCTCATCACGGCAGGTTAACAAGTAGAGAAAGCAAAGGCTAGTGTTCAGCTGGCTTTCTCCTTTTTCCTTCAGCCTGGATTCCAGTCCTCCAGACTTGCTAGGCACTTTCAAGATAGTTCTTCCCTTCAGTTAATCCCTTCAGGAAATGGTCCCACAAAACACACAAAAGTAAGGTTCACTAGCTGCTTCTTAATCTCATCATGTTGACAAATTAATTAGCCTATAAATAAACATTGCTTAAACCTTTTGAGACAGTGGCTTGCTACGTAGTCCTGGATGTTAGTTGGGACTCTGAGTAGACTAGGCTAGCCTCAAACTAGTGGTGATGCTCCTGCCTCAGCCTCCCTAAGGGCTGGGATTATAGGAGAATACCACCCTACCTGGCTTCAGTCAAAAAAATTTAAAGCAAGGTCTACTCAAAGAATCCATACTCAAAGCTTGTTAGAGTTCTCCCTTCACAGCTGTTCTACTGAACTGAGGACATCAAAATATATTTATAAGAGATAAGATCATGAAATAATTATAACTTCTATACCTGGTCCTTCTTTATTTTATGCCTAACAAAATACATGAAAGATACAGGTCAAATATATAAATTATCAAAAAGTTCTGAAATAATCAAGCAAACACTTTTAATGAATTATGTACTGGGTAATAGATGAAGATAATATCTGCAGTGGTTTGAATGCCAATTGTTCCAGAGGCTGATATATTTGATTACTTGTTTTCCTAGTTGGTGGAATTGTTTAGGAAGGATTGAGATGTATGGCCTTGTTGGGGTAGGTCTATAACTGGGGGCAGCCTTTGAAGTTTAAAAAAAAAAATCATGTAATTCCCTAATTCCCAGTCTATTCTCTCTCTCTCTCTCCCTCTCCCTCCCTCTCTCTCTCTCTCTCTCTCTCTCTCTCTCTCTCTCTCTCTCCCTCCCTCCCTCCCTCCCTCCCTCTTCTCCCTCCCTCTCCCTCTCCCTCTCCCTCTCTCACTCTCGCTCTCCCTCTATCCCTCCCCCTCTCAGTTGTAAATGTGAGCTCTCAGCTATTTCTTCCTTCCAACATCATGGACTCTAACCCTCTGAAAGTGCAAGCATGGTGTTTTTGTCACAGCAATAGAAAACTAGGACAGATGCTGGAACCAAGAAGGAAGCTATTGCTTTGATAGGCCTACCAATGCTGGTTTTGGAGTAATGTGGTAGACTATGAGACTTGCACTAGGGAAGTGGTTAAATATTATAACAGGTCATCCTAGTGGGAGCTAGGAAGACAGTAACAGTGAGAGCAACGTGGACTATGGAGGATCAACTCAAGGAACAATATTATTATTGGAGAGGAACAATATTAGCAACTGGTCTAGAGACTATGTTTGTGATATTTTGGTAAGGAATGTGACTGCTTTCTTCCCTTGAACTAATAATTTACCTGTGACTAAACTGAAAAGTAATAAACTCATTTCCTTGGAAGAGGTGATTTCAAGACAGACTACTATTCAAGACAGACTACTATTCAAGACAGACTACTATTGACTCATCTTGATTCACAACACAAGGCGGAGGGGTGGGGGTGGTGGCACATCAAGAATTGCATGAGTCTTTTGAAACTTCAAAGCCTACCTTAATGACAGTTATTACTAATTGCACTTATGCAGGTCTACAATGAAAAAGAACAAGTGGAATAAAAGAAATAGAGAACATACATCTTAAGAGAAAAAGAGCATCAGGAAATGTAATGTTGGAACCAAGGCTTGTGCTGAAAACTAAAAGGCTAAAGAATGGCTTGGTCTGAAAGGGAATGAAGGAAGTAGTAAACTCAGGGCAAGACCCCACCCACCAACTAAGTTTTTAACTTGTGAAAAGGCTTGCTCCTGAAAATAAACAACAACAAAATTAAGGCTATTGATGTGACTGAAGGGGTACCAGGGTTCACCTCACCCCAAGTTGGTAGTCAAACTTGGCAGTGTCCACCACATGGTTCTAGGCTTTAGAATTGTGAAAGATGCATGAGTAAAGGGGTTCTAGAATCTTCCTCCATGGTTAACAAGAGCCACTGAGGCCAGGCATGTTGCACAGGAGTCCCTGAATAGGAGCCTTGAAAGGCCATTGCATAAAGCTATGAGATTCTTGGTTTGTGTTGGAAACCCCAAGATATTGTGGGTGCCAGATCCATGGGATATCAGTCAAGGAGAGCGGCATGGTAGAAGTGAAGCCAGTGGAGCAGAAAAAAGCATACTGCAGAAAGTAAAGCTGGAAGAGTGGGGCCATCGAATCCCTTTGACATCAGCATAGAGCTACAGGCCTTCGAGTTTGTGGTGCTGGCTTTCAGTCTTGCATTGGTCCAATATTTCCTCACTATTTCCAAATGCCTTCCTTTTGGAATGGTAAGGTATATTTTGTGCCACTGTATGTTAGAATTATGTAACATGAGTTCTTATTTTATGGTGGATTCAAGTGAAGAGAGTCCCTTGAGTCTCAGTAGAGACTTTGGACTTTAAAACTGTGTTGAGACTGTGAAAAACTACGGGGAATTTTGAAGTTGACCTAAATGCATTTGGTGTTGTGATATGGCCACAAGCCTATTAAGGGCCAGGAAGTGGAATTTGGTAGTTTGAATGAGAATGGCCCATATATTTGAATATTTGGTTCATAGTTAGCAGAAATGCTTTTGGAAGGATTAGGAAGTGTTGGAGGACATGTGTCACTGGGGGAAGGGCTTTGAGATTGCAAAGGACTCATCGAATCCTCAGCTCTCTTGGCCTCATGGAGACAGATCAAAACATGGGCTCAAAGCTGCCTCTTTGCTCTACCATCATGGACTCTCACCCTCTGAAATCATAAGCTAAATTAAGTGATTTCTTTATATGTTGCCTTTGACTCAGTGTTTTGTTATAGCAACAGAAAGGTAACTAAGACAATATCTAATGAAGCATTATATTTTTAATAAAAAATTGTTTTCCTTAATAAACATGATTTCTTAAAATAGTAAAAGTTACTCCTCATAAAGAAAAAACAAAGGAAATTTATCTAAATACTGATGATTATTTAAAAGTTATGTTTTCATTCTAAGACTGTCAGAGAATCATAAAAGCGTGCAAAATAAAAATACTGGTTCCCATGCCCCAAAATATGTTAGAGTAGAAAAACCAAAGGAAGTATTAAATATCTATGTGTAAATGAAATAAATAAATCCACAGTAAGATATGACTTGCTAACAGGAACAATACTCTATGATAAATTATTTTTCAACAGGCACTGGAAATATGGGTTTTGAGATGCTGGAACCTGAGCCACAGAAATCTTAATGCACAGAAATCATTTATGAGTCCAGTGAAACTCTGAAATGGACAAATATTGAACTGTACAATCAAAGGCAACTCATGTTAGTGAGTGGTACATTATCTTATCTAGCACCCTACACACTAACAACCTGAATCATTTTAAAACACTATCTTTTATTTCAACTTTTCATACTTTTTATTTCACATTTGAAGTCTTCCACAAATGTTAAGAGAAAAGGTAAAATTTAGTTTATAAAAACAAATATTTAAATGTAACAACAACAAAAAGAGCAAAGTGGTATCTTCAAGCTTCCTTTCTTCCGCACTATTTTAAAAATTGATTTTGATAAATCTCTAACTAAAAAATAATTTTGTTTTTTAAGCTCACCTTTCTTTGACTTGAGTAATCTGAATGATAGCACACTCAACTGCATTTAGATGAGTGTTTCCACTCTTTCAAAGAATGAGATTCTTATCATTTTTAAGACTTTCCACAGAATATGTGTATATGAGGTAAAATATTTAAAATTCTTTAATACCTTCAAATGTACATATTTTAGAAAGACTAGTATGTGCTGTGATTGAGATAAGTCTTCCCTCAAAGGCCTATATATTAAAGTAATGGATATTAGTCCATGAAGAAAATGGAAGACTGTGAGAAGACATGGAAATCTAGTAAAAGGTTTTCTGTTCATTTGAGACATGTCCTTGATTGAGCCCTTCTTCCTTTATCGTCATCATTATGTGTAGGATGTTACTCCCCAATATGATCCCTGTCATATGGTACTGCCATACCTGATTCTCAAGAGCAATAGGACCACCATAGATTTAAACCTCCTGAATTATAATGCAAAATAGGCCCATTCTTTTCATAATCGATTTTGGCAGGTATTTTGTTTAAAATGATAAATACAGAAATAAGATTAGATAGACAGACAGACAGACAGACACACACATATATAAATATAAATGTATATGTGTATATATATATATATATATATATATATATATAGAGAGAGAGAGAGAGAGACATAGAAGGTAGATATATTCACTCACTTAAAAACTCTTCTAATAGCTCAAAATTCCTTTAAATGCATAAGAGCTACCGATGAGAACCACTAAGAAGACAGGTTATGAGCAACAAGTTTGCACATCAACTATGGAAGACAGATCAGGAAGGCATAAAAGTTCTCACTTTCCAAACATGCTACAGACCAAGGGTTAAAAGTAATCTAGCAATGGCAGGCCTTTGTGTAACTTTTTATTAATCCAATGTGTTTAACCCAAAAATGTAGAAATTTGGGCCAGAGAAAAGGTGCTTGCCCCCAAACCCAAGAACCTGAGCCAAAGCTACAGGACTTATATAAGTGGAAGGAAAGAAATGACACCTTGAAGGAGTCCTCTGACTTCCACATGCATGCTGTGACACATGCATGCCTATATGCACACAAAATACAAAAGGAAAAACACATTAGCAGCTTATCCATCTGGATCTGGAATGGTCTTTTAGGAATCCTTTATTAAAATCAGCCTAGCAGCCTTTAGAGAGAAATAAATGTGCTTGACTTGTACCATTGTAGACCAGCTGGATTCTGGGATATAATTTTAGTAATTTTAGGGAATTAAAATGAAAGGCAAGATATGACAAGATATGCTAAATAGACAAGGCCATTTCAGAAAGTGTTATGAACCAGGAAAACAATAAACATTCAACTATCGCCATGATTTAAAGTGCTAATTTTCTTACCTTCCGCTTTGCTCCTGCCCCAACTGAGGGATTAATTGGATCTACTATCTGTTGAGCTTCACGGTGACTTTAAGATCAAGTAAATGATTTTAAGTACGTGAACATAATTTATCAATTCACTAAAAAGTAAATATTCCACTTGTAGAAATCTAAGTTGGTGACAGGCCAAAGGTCATGGGGAGTATTAGCTAGAGAGAATGAGAAGCGCTAAGAAGCACAAGCTCATGAATTGCAGCAAAAATAATCTTTGAAGCACAATTTTTGAGTTTTAAGGGAGAGCCATGACGATTCCTTCAGTTGTGATATTAAGATGTTTCCTTTTTCTTCCCTCATTCTAGGGGCTGTGGAAAAGCAGTTACAACCGTGATGAAGAGATTGCTTACAGGCTTGTATCTCAGAGCGTCTCTGTAGGAGCCAAACAAAGCTGCCTGAGCCCTCAGAAAGGCTCGAGCCACTCCATCTCCCGTTGCTGTGGACTGCTTCTTCAGCTTATTTTTCAAGGCCGAGACCTGCATGGCAGAGAGGAACAGTTAAATTAACACCTCAGAAATTGGTACAGCGAGGTACGAACCCAATCAGCAGGCAAAGCCCAATGTCTGCAGGTCAGCCAAAATCCACCCTCCTCCCAGATAGCTTATCTTTTTAGCTGCACAGAGCACCTGCTGCTCTGCTAATTGAAACAGGAGCGGGAGCGGATAGCAATGTGCTAATGCAAATTGGTTTATGCTCTCTTTTTTCTCCCAAGGCCTCTTGACATAACTAAGCTTTAATTATTTACAGTAAACTGCTTGTGAGGCACTTTCCTGCAGATTTTTAGCAATTATAACGTGTGTCTACTTGTTTGGAGATAAAGCTGGTTCAGGAGCGTTCATTTCTGTTATGCATTGTTATTTGTTATGAGTCCTTCAAGATCATTTACAATTTTATTTTCAGTTCGGAGGTGTCATTTGCATAAGTAATTTTCGCTTTTTACCATTAATAGAAGACAAGAGGGAAGAGATAAAGTTATAGAGACCATATCATGAGCGGAAAATTATGTAATGCAAGTGTTATACATTGTCTCATTTAAATTTCATCACATTTTCCTAAGAAAAACATTCATGCTCTCATTTAGAAATGAAATAAAGTTGGGGCAAATGATAGAAACTACTTTGTTTCACGATGTGGCTACTCTGGGGTAAAGTGGTACAAGTCCAGTGTCCACTATTTCTCATTACCACGTGCTAGACTGGAGTTCTATATCACTGCCATATTAATCAGCAGTCAGAACAAAATACTAATATTTTGAAAACAGAGATATTTTATCAGGGAATCTGCAAACCTTGAAAAATTGTTGAATTATTACAATATTTTCTGCCAATTCTATCCCCTAATTTCAAGTGCTCTGCACTTTAGAAATGCAACTACGTTCATGGACTGATCTCCAGTGAGCTCACACTCAGGAGGTTAGCTCGCTTTATTCATTTCACTAACTATTGTCAATCAAAATAGAAAACTATAGTCTCTGCTCTTGAAAACACCAAATTCCATCTACATTCCTTATCAATGTTTTAAGTAGAAATATGTGGGGGCCACCCTCTCAGGGGACAGGAGGAAGAGGAATGAGGGGAAGAACTCTATGAGGGGGACCGGGAGGGGGCAGCATTTGGGATGAAAATAAATAAAATAATTAATAAAAAATAAAGAAAATGTGAAGTTGCATCACAAGTCTATTTACTTATACAAATCAAAGCAAATTTAGCTCAGTTTTAACTGTACTGCTCCCTCAATACAGCATATTATCTATACAATACTATCATTTATCCTTTACATTCATGCCAAGGGGAATGTTTTTATTTCTTTGTTCAAGTAGTCCTGACTACTCTTGTAGATGCTGACTGTAACTGAAGTATGAACCTAATTAACAAGTAAACTTTGAATAATGCTAATGAGAAATGAACACAGCATCAGAGGAAAGACCAACTCTACAGGTGATAAACCTTCACAGTAGTGACATTTTCCAGTGTAAAGTCACAGTTACTGTGATCTCATCAAAGAAACAGACCCCCATTGGGTCCAATTATAACTATAGTTTTGAAAAATTATCGAGTTATGGTATTCATAATCTATGCAGAAAGGCCTTTGTGGTACAGGTCTTCTCCCCATAGCTGTGATCTTTTCAATTTATATCCAAGCTCCACACACTCAGATGAAAGTTTAGAGCCTAATTCACTTAGTCACAAAGTGATAAACCTGATTCATTTCAGAGAAAGCTTTTATTTTAAAATCTAACCTCAGTTTAGGTAATCCACATATTCAAACAATAATGCAGTTCCAACACATTTCAGACTTAATGTCCTCTATTCTGCATTGAAAGGTTATTTTTCTATATTTAAAGAAAAAATAGAGATAATTATCAAAATATAGATCTGATAATCGTTCTTCCCATAAAGATTATGGTACAAGGAAGATATTTCCAGTGGTTAAGAACATTATGAAAACTAAATGAATAGCTGGTTTTAAACATCTTTTCTACCAAAGAAAGAAAGAAAGAAAGAAAGAAAGAAAGAAAGAAAGAAAGAAAGAAAGAAAGGAAGGAAGGAAGGAAGGAAGGAAGGAAGGAAGGAAGAAAGAAAGGAAGGAAGGAAGAAAGAAACCCACCTATTTACAAAAGCCATCCCTTGTATCTTTGCAAAACAAATTTCCTTGATTTATAATTTTCAGTAAAACTGACGTTTCAGTTCTTCATAAAACAAGGAACCAGTACTGATAGGAAGTCAGCACACACTCATGGAAAGTGCAAGCATCGTCCACTGCAGCCTTACCTTCAACATGCCCTGGACTGTGCAACTTCTACCCAAACTATCCGGGAGAATTTGTCACAGCACCAAGCCCTTCCTGACCAAAGGAAGACACTGCCTTCACTTCTACAGTCAGTCACCTGGTGAATGCTGAGGAGTATTTTGCAAACATCTAGTATACAGGAAAGAAACAAGAAAAAGGAAGTCCCTATTCTATAACCATGCTTTCCAGAATGGCAGCCATCAGCCACAGGAGCAAATAAATGTCCTTATCCAAGCCCATATCTTCTCCAAATATAAGGAGACCTCACATCTAGAATATTCTGCACACAAGGTAACCTCATAACACATTTTATGTTCACTATACTTTTGAAACTCTATTTTGGGCATGGAGTTAAATAAAATACATCATTAAATCAATTTCACCTCTTCTTTGATTTATAAATCAGATTTCTAGAGTGTTTGTGATGTGCTATGTGGCACTCACCGTGTTTCTCTTGGTCAGTGCTATGATAAATGACCGTCCTATCTAATCTCATATAAATATGTAACAGTTAAAATTTCCCACCAAGAAAAATGCTAATTTTTTCTTTGTTTATTTCTGTATTATTTCAAGTACATTACAAAGATTTTTTTTCTTTGCTTGTTCTAGATTGCCACAACTGTCACTAGATCTGAGCAGTTTTATGGGACAGAGGGACAGGTGAATTCAAGATTTCTGTGTATGGATACGGATGCTCAATAAATTGTCTATCAAAATGAAATTGTTTTTAAAAATCCATTTTAGAAATAAGTGAATTAATCTAATATAAACTGACTGTATTGAGCCTTGCTGTGTTCACTGGTCTTTAGATCACTGCAGTAAATCAACACTGGTTACCATTGCCCTTTGGTGCTAATTAGCTTTTAGCAGTTTATAATCTATAATCTGATGGTGTCTCTTCTGAACCCTTTGTGATAACTGCTCTGGGAAATAGCATTTTCTACTTTAGTTCCAAGCTTCTACCTTTAGGTATGAAATAAATGTACATCTTCCTATGTAATTGGAAAATGTAATTAACATATAACTCTGAATTCAGAAAAATATATAGAACTTTGGTCATGAGGCTACCACAAATATTGTTATACTAAAAAAGAATGGAGGTTTTTTTTCGTTAGGAAAGTAACTATACTAAACCCTCACTAGCTAAAGATTACATCACAACTCTTACTATTCTTTATTTTAGACATTTTTCTGCCTATAATTACATTTTTGGTCTAGTTAGATATTTACAAGTCCAAAAATATTGAGTGAAAAAATCTTTAGAAATAACTATTTTATTTCTCATCTTAAATATTTAGATTCCCTTTACATAAGGAGAATTTGGGTGTCAAAGCAACCATCCCTAGCATTAGAAGCAGGATTTTTAGCAGTGGGAGTTTACAGCATAATCAATAATATTGACACCAACTGTCCACGTTGTCCCTCTTAGCAATGAAGTGACTGTGAAGAAAAAGACAAAAAGTCCACAAGTAAACAGAGCAAATGGAACAAATAGAGTGCGGGCCCATGTGTTTATCACAACCGGGCAAGGAAGTCAGTAAGTCTGTAGGACAGGCACGTCTACAGGGTGTTTGTCAGGGAAACAGTGGGGTTTTCTCTTCACTTCTGTAATACCATTTGGATAAAAAAAAAAAAAAAAGACTGCCTTACCTAGATATTCTAATTTTATTTTCAGCATCATGGTAAAGAACAAGGATGAAAATGTTCAGCAACGACAATGATCAGCATGGCATAACCACAAGGAAACATAAGTGGCACGCGTACCTTGACTAATTATCTAGAGATAATTAAGTCATGGATATAAAACCAGCACTTCATTAAAACAGCTAAATACCTAACTATATTCTAAGTTTTGTTAATAAATGTTACTTTCACTCCTCTACGAGGAAACTTCTCTTTGCAACAAATGGGGACCATTACAGAAAGACATAACTGATCAGACTGCAGCATCGTGGGGCCCAGTCCCAGCTGACACCTCTACAGGACGCCTGCACCTGAGGCTCAGGAATCATTGTCTAAGAAGGAGCGGAGGATCAGGGCGTTGCTGTGAGGTTTGACTCCTACAAATGTTAGAAAGTATAGCCATAAAGTCTTGCCAAGATGAATGCCTAAAATGAGCAGAATAAGGATAACACCAATAGACATGATAACACAGACAGAGGAAATTCCAAGGTCTCCACCCTAGATAAAGAACACCAGGTAATTAAGAAATTCTAAGAGTGGAGAGAGCATAGTTAATTATTCAAAACCAAGTGATCGTCTCTGGAAATGTATACATGCAAATAACACTATATGGACAGAATAGGTTGTATTTATATATTCAGAAATATGCACACACCTGTAACAATAATTGTTACAAAGAGTAATAATTGTTAAATAATAATTGTTAAAAGAGTAATACTTTGATCATTATGTAGGCCACTGATACAGAAAAACACTACAAAAGCTTAGCAGTCTATGAAAGGCTTATGTAAGTTTTTGTGCTGATACAAATGGTACCTAAGTTTCACCAAGATTCTTTTCGCTTCAGCTTCCTGGTTGCAGAGCTGATAGCTCCCAGGTCACAGCCACACATTCTCCCTACTTGTAATGGCTGTCCTTCCTAAATCCAAGTAAAGCATGCATAACCTAGTCATTTCCTTTGTGACAGTATAAGACCAAGCAAATGGAATATGAACTGGGGTGGGTGTACCTTACCTGGTTTTCTCATTTCTTCTGAAGCAAAGTAGAAAACAGAGCAGCTACCTTAACCCTGGAGGGAATGCTGTGTCTTAAAGATGGAAGCTGCCTCACAGCTCAGAACAATATTCCTTTTAATTATTATACAATAAATGATTTTTAACATTTTGTAAGTGATTGCCTTTTTATTTTGGCTATTCAATATAATTATAATAGTATGCCCTTTCCTTTCCCTTTCAAGCCCTCCCATATATTCTTCCTTGCTCTCCTTCAAACCTATGGCCTCCTTTTTCATTAATAGTTGTTACATGCATATATGTATACACCTGCACATTCCTAAATAGAACTATCTCATTCTGTATAATGTTACATGTATATGTGTTTTCAGGTCTGACAATTTGGTATTGGATAAAAGAAATACTTTGATCCAGACTGATGAATTCTCTCTGCTACGATATCTTATCCTGTACCCTAGTTGATTTATCATTTAAAGTAGACACAGTGTTATACAACTGAATGTTCCTCATATGAGATAAGAGCACACACCAAACTCTGTAGTTTCTCATACTGGCAATCTTGAAATTTAGCATTGAATGAACTGATACATCATGAGTTGCCAGCCAGCCCATGAGAATGAAGGCCATATTAAGCCAGAGAAGAACATTGAGCTCTCAAAATCCTGTACATTACTATGAAAGGCAGTGCCTCCAGGGATCATAAAGGCTAACACTTACTTTATTTTCCCTGCATCTAAGCCTAGAACAGGTCTAATTCTCTATGTCTCAATGAACTCGAACTGCCATGTCAATCTCTTCACCTGCACCTGTTCCTTTTCTTTATACCGTCTGTCTCCAGCTACAAAGCTAAATGAGTCACTGTCAAAGTAAAGTGCCTTGAAACTGAAATGTGTATTTTCTTATTAACCACTATATTATCAGCTCTCAGCAGGACATGAGTACACAGTAGATACCGATAAATACATGCTGACCCAACGAACGTTTCCAAGTGAAATAAACAAAACTGACTGTTCCAAAGATGATGTTACTTTAACTCTAGTTTTCTCTAGCAGAGCATCTACGATGAGCATCAGGATCATAATTCATTTCAACGTTCACCAAGTCATTACGATACAAGCAAACTTTAGAACAGTTCCAAGGAAGTGTGCTCAGTACTACACACCACAACTGTCTTCAGTATAGGGACTCAAGGCTTTATAGGACTAGAATAAAAGGGAGAAGGCTTTGAAAGATAAAAACGAAAGTTTGCCACTCCATTGCCACCCCTAACTAGCAGGAAGAAAGCAGAGAAGCATGCCACTAACACAGCATACGTAGAGACCAATGGGAGCGGGAGGGATGGGCAATGACATCCTTTAAAATGAAAGGCTTTGACTGCATAGGGGTTGATGTCAAAAGTATCCCCTCTCCAGGAAAAAGACATCAGGATGAGTATGGCCCTCATGCTTCACTGGACAATGACAGGGGGACCAGAGCCATTACAAGGTCCCCTTCAATTACTGGAGGTCAGGCCTCTATCCCTGCCTTCCCAAGATTAGAATCGCCACAGCCCTTCTATACTTAGAGAAGAGAGGAGATGTCAGTGGGAGCCCTGCTTATACACTGAAGGCCTAAAATCAGCCATAGGCCTAAAATCAGCAATAGGCCTGTCATACCTGTATACTAACACCAAGTCTTGGGTCTCTGTGGAAAAACATTGAAACAGATGGCTATAAGCTAATGTAAACAGGCAGCTTTTGTGAAAATTTACAAGCCCGAGTAGTCATAGACCTTGTAAATAGGTAGCCTGGGCAGACAATACCAACTTAGATAAGGACAAGTGAATCATAGGCAGAGTCATAGTGACCTGTCCCCTGAACCTTCACCAAGTCAATACCCTGTTCTGAAAGATAACTGTATTCCTCCTGAACACCCACGCCCCAGTGTCATCCCCTTCCCCACGTCCTATCTTTTTGTGTTTACAACCCCTGTGTGAATAAGTAAAAATTACGATTTGAGAAAAAATAAATAAATAATAAAAAAATAAAAATAAAATAAAATAAAATGAAAGGCTTGAGGAAGTCCATGGAATACATGAGCACTTACAGACACTAAAGGCAGCAAACACCAAATCAACTTCATAAATGACAAAAAAGAGAGGTATAAAGAGAAGAGTCACTAAAGCTTGGGCTAGCTCTTACTCAAGTGAAAGAAAACAAAGATCCCTGAAATATTCAGAAGTACATCGAAGACTGAGGGTATGTTTCTATTTTTCCCTGTTCTCTTCTTATACTTGAGCCCTATATATTTAAACTATATAAGAAAAGAGCAGAGAAATAGTAATATCTGTAATATTTTACCTACTAGAAAACCAAAAACTCTTCTTTTAAAATGATCACATGTAAGAAAATAATCATCTTAAAAGATAATAAGTTTTCACGATTAGAAAGCCTTCATAGTGTGGGCTTTTCCAGTCAGGCAAGAAATAAAATGTATTATATGTTGTATTATAGGAAAAAAATACATTCTGAATTTCTTTCGTTTTTTCCATTATGGAAGTAAAACAAAAGTATATACAATATTCTAATATATAATATTTAATGTTATATAATATTCTAGATAATAACTATACTGAGATTTTAAAAAGCAAACTTCTGTGTCAAGAAATTTAAACAGTGTAACTATTTCTCCTAAGTAATCACTCATCTAAATGCTTACTGATTTACAAAGCACAACATAGAGACTGGTATGGCAGAGGTGTGTAACTGACA
Organism: Grammomys surdaster; assembly: GCF_004785775.1. Classification (NCBI taxonomy): domain Eukaryota; kingdom Metazoa; phylum Chordata; class Mammalia; order Rodentia; family Muridae; genus Grammomys; species Grammomys surdaster. The sequence continues at coordinate 692,141 of NW_021604679.1, forward strand.
TCTGACTCCAGGTAGCTGAGGCTGAGGATGCATACACTTCTTCAGGGACAAACTGACACCAGGGTTATCTCCTCAAGTCTATTCTATCCACTAAATGTTCTCCATGTTATGCTATAATTTGAAGAAGTCCTTTATCTTTACAGTATAGACTGCTACAAGCAAGCATTTGTTAGAGACTTCACTGACCATTCAGTGCAATCAAGATTATAGCAGAGCTGTGACAAACCCGGAACTAATATATTCTCGGGAGCCTTATCTTCCTTATAACATATACTGTGACATTTAACTTGTTAAAGCCTTCATGTTAAATTAGAGGATCCAGCCAATGAATTAAACATTTATTGATATTCATGACCACAAGAGATTAATTTATATACTTTATAATTTTAAGTTAATCTTAAATCCTTTGAAATAGCCAATTCTTTTCTAAACTGATTTCCAAACAAATAAACTCTCTTAAATATAGCTACTCAAAAATTTAATACAACGTCTGTGTTTTGGAGGTTTTCTCTAGTTCTTCGGGTTCCTCATGAGTTTTGTTGATGATTGGAAAATTATGCCTTTCTTTTTTCATATCACAATAAAATCATTAGCATATTTCTTCAAAAGATATTCTAATATATAAGTGTAACAAGAGTAAGAGTTTACATAAGACCATTTATAAAAAGCAGTTCCTAATATTTCAGTAATTTAAAAGGTTTCATACCAAACAGAGCTATCTAGTATAACAGCCCCTAAATTAGTAATGGCACATGGTGAATGTTTGATATTCATGATTTTAATTATACTGATTACTACACATAACATTTAAAGGTAGTAGATACTTTTATAAATTCCTATCATAGAAAAAAATATTTTCCAGCTATACTATTTGCAAGGTGAAAATACCATAAAAAACGGTGCTGAAAAAAATTAAATCAAATATATCAAGTTCTGAGTCCTTTCTCAAGGCAAGAATGCCAAGCTGCTTTTGAATGAAACTGCAAACGACCTACTCATTACTCACAAATGTACCTGACATTTACTGGGAGGAACTGTCCTCTACTATTTGGGACACAGATACAAGTACCAAGCTTATCCACTAAACCTCTAGCATGTACAGTATATTTCCTGTGCTTAGCTAAAATAAGAGCATGCTCTTTAATGAACTAAAAATCATCTAAAGATGGTTATGCATATTACGGCTTTGTCAGCTGTCACTTCTCAGCTGCTTTCATCTTTAAAACTTGGTTTATAATTGCTGATCTTAGCATTCCTATGAAAACATATTTCCTAAATCATGCCATAATTCTAATTATCAGCCTGGTTTTCCAACAAGTAAATAGGTTATGTTCCTACTTAATGAATACTAACATTTTCCAAATTATTATAAAATATAAATAATGATAAAAATTAAAATGACCAGTAAGACTAAGAAACATAAAATTTTAAACTGCTACACAATTAAACTAAATTTGTCTATAAATATATGAAATGAGAGGTTTCAATAGTTGATTTTCTGAAATTAAATGAACTCATTTGAAATTTCCCATTATATATAATTGAGCCTTTTTCCCACTCTCATAAACACACTACAATAACACTAACTCTGATTGATGGTTACTTCACCCGAAAGTTTACTTTTTTATTTCAAAACACTCCAACTACATGTCTGAAAATGTCTACTGCAATATTATTAAAATAAAGTCACAATACATTCATACACAAGCTACAATAGTATGTTTCAATGTGTCACTGTCTTCAAAAGTTTTTCTGTGAAATAATATCCTTAGTAACATTTACAATAAAACATTTGAGTTCATTTTGTTTTTCTTTTCTTTTTTTTTTTTTTTTTTGATGATCCAAATCTATAGTGAAGTGATGGAATCAGAAACAAGTGTTCTTGTCAGAAAACAGGAAGAAAGGGTTTTCTCCTCCCAAAAAGAAACAAAGGATTCCTGAAGCTTGCCCTGATTTATTTTTCCAATTTTAAATACCTTAAGAGCAGCGGAAGTGCTACTGGCGTGGTAGTATTTCTAACAGTCAATAAATCTACAATATTATGTGTGAATATTGGAATGAAGCCATTAAGAAGATTACAGCATGCGACGCACCAGAGGGTCCACAGGAGAGAAGGGCTAGTAATTCAGGACAACTGTGACCACTGACCTTTGAGCAGCCATGGCCACTGGTCAATGTGACACAGTAATAGAGTGCACATGCACACACACAGTCGCCCAGCCTGTAAGCATAATTTAAATGCTTTACTGGATGATTTTTAAAGAGCCTCATTTTAAATTTCAGTTAACTTATTAACTAATCAAACAATGCCAATAGTAATACCTTTCAGGCTTTAAAACTATTTATTAATGTAAATCACACATTAAAAATTGAGTTATCATTCAGAATTTTATCAGATCTTACTTAAAATGTTTGCCATTTTAAACTGTGTTGTAATACTTTATTGTGTTTCCCCCAGAGCTTTAAAAGGTCAACCCTGAAAAAATTAATGAAGATGAGAACCTTATTAGAGATGCTTTTAACAACAGCCTAAAGTATTTTAGAAATTCAGCATAACATTAACACACCTATTTTCAACAAATGGCTCTCATTCTACCAGAGCTTTTGTTTGCCAAGTCTTCAGCTATCTGCAAGTCTGAGGCCATCAGACCACAGCATCTCTGCAATCCGTGGGGGCTAGCTGGCAAGGCTCCTTTTAACTACAGGCTCACAATGGCGGTTAGCCTATGTGCTAAGTAAGCTGCATACCGACTCTTTTGTGACCTCATACGTGTATCTGTACATCTCTGTATGCTGGTTAGCATCCCTATACATTTAAATCAATATCTTAGTTACAAAAAATTATATAAGAGAAGTACTTCTCAGTTCAAAGGAATTCCCATTACGCTGAGACTTCAAAGGCTTGTCTCAAGGATCGAGCTCAGTGCACTATACAGATTTTAACATCATGTAGAGAAAAGCTGAGTTTCTCTCTCTCTTCTTTTCAGTAAACAACCCTTCCTCCTAAATCATAACAGTAGGAAATGTGCATAGCATAAGGAAAATGTTTAGGAAAGCTAGAATGCTATTTTCATAACTTCACTATCTAGTGAAAAATATTTGGATGGATTTCTAAACGCATAGCAAACCCCTCTCAGCAGTCTGCAGAACTCCTTAAAGCAGCATCCAGTGTCCACTGGTCTGAGTTTGGATTGTTCACAAAGAACAATTTTACTACAATGGAAGCACAGTTCAGTTTAATGAGTTTAAAGGTCAGAGAATGGTTTGGTAATTGATAAGCATAAGTAATCTTGCTTTGTTATTAAATTCCCATTTTCCTATCACTGGCTGTAAGAATGAGCTAGGTTAGAATTGGTTTATTTTTTTTAATTGGATATTCTTAATCACTTTTTCAAACCCCTTAATAATAAAGAAAAAATATTGCAAACTTTATGTTCAATTCTCAAATTTTATTACCTTGAAAAGAATGGGCATTTGAGGGTTATTTTTTAAAAGAAGGGAGTTATTTTACTCTTAGAATGATGCTATTAAGATATTTAAATAGCCATTAAATCTATAGAGAAATTGCACTGGTTTGTAATTTTGCCCTATATTAAAGAGCATAAAAGCCAAAACTACAATTTTACACTGGTTATTTAATACAAAATATAGAATATATCCTACTAAAAACTACAAACATCACACACACACACACACACACACACACACACACACACTCTGCAAGATCAAAGTCCCAAAGAGAACTGGCACTTAATTTATCAGCTTTACAGACAAAAGACAGTTTTCGTCATTTCAAAAGGATCAGATGTCTTTTATGACAAACTGGGTTTGCAGTTTAATTTACAAATAGAATTCTAAGTAAGCATTCTCTGCTCTGCCAAAGCAGATGACGAACTGGAGGTTTTCATTCTTGTGGCCCTCAGCAGGACAGGAAAGATTAAAATAAAACTGAAATAATTTAGAGAAAACAAATAAATGTTTCAGAAAGTTGAGAGAGATCAAAGGCAGAATTTTCTGACCCCAACTGTACAAGCATTTCTTATTATATTGACCAGTGCCATCAGATCATTAATTAAAAGGAAAAGCGCTGGCAGGTGGCAGGGAAGCAAAAGCCGATAATTGGCCCCTTCTTCTTCTTGCCTTCAAAAACTCGCTCATTCTTTCGCAAGACATGCCACTAGGCAGACAGAATGCCTACTTTGTAATATAATGATTAAGATGGGATGAAGAGACTTGATGTGTAAAGAAACCCTACCTAATGAATGCATCTAGCTTTTTAATTATGATTCCATTTTACAATAAAGAATATAATATTCCATTTAACATTTCAACTGCCAAAAGGAAGAAATATTAAAAATAGAACCTACATTGATTTTTCTTACAGCCCTCATATACACTGACTTTAAAGGTTCAGATACAAAGTGAAAACCCATAACTTTCGGGTCCAGCAGCAAACACTCTTGTTCACCACGGATAGCCCTTGGACTTACCACATCACTGGGCAGGCTGCTCAAGTCATTAAATGGTGATTCTAACGTGTTTGTGTCCACATTTAACACAACCACATCTTCCAATGATTTATTTTTCACTCTCTGTTTAAAAAACACAAGTATTAAAAAAACCTTATTATATATTTCTAACAAAATTAAGATGAGTTTGGAAACAAAAAAAATGATCTTGATACATTCAGCTTAGGAAAATTCAAAAGGGAAATTCAACATTATAAAATAATGTAAACAACCTTGTTTTCTGAGAAAAAGATTGACTGTAATTCATTCAAAGAGATTTGATTAAAATGCTTATACTCGAAATTTTCTTCATTTACTATCAATATAACTGCCAAAAAATTTAGCCCAACAAAAACTTGTAAAAAAAGGCAGAGGTACATCAAATATAAAAACTGTAGCCTTTACCAGAATGTCAATCTTATGATATGGTAATTTGTTTCCAGTTTCAAATCTATTTTAGCATAAATACACTAGAGAGATTATATTTATATAATATATATATAATTATATTGTATTTATGATAACTACAACTATAGTAGTGACCTACATTTCAAGTGAATAAATGTGTTTCTACACTGCTCTACCAATATGTATCAGTGAGTAGGTCTGAAAGTGAATTAGGAACCCAACGGAGAGACTACTAGTTTGTAATTTTCCAATCATTTACTCATATGAGTTTCTGTATAAAGAGTAAAACTTAATAGTCCATCAGATTGACCTATCTTTCCATGTTGTTTGAAAATTTAGTAAGAGTATCTCAGTAAGTTTACAAATAATAGTGAGCTATAAAAATTTTATCTAATTATACCTAAAGGAGAAATACTAATGTTTATTCTCTCTGTTTCACATATCTCCTTAAATTACTGACTCTATCACAACACTCCTCAGAGGTCAGTGATTCACTCATGAAATGAGGTAAAGTCACAGATCCAGAATCCATGTTCATGTAGACTTACTGGTGAAAGGTAGTTAATAATTTCAATACAGCAGTTTTAAGTGCCCTTCTATACAAGGCACTTTGTACTTTTAGTTAAGCCCATAATTATTTTTTGCTAAAAGAGAGAGAAAAAGAGGAGGTCTCTCTAGGTAGTCCTGGTCATCCTGGAAAACTATGTAGGCCAGACCAATCTTGAACTCACAGGAATCCTCTTGCCTCTGTATTTCAAAGGCTATGATTACATGCACGCTCCAGTAGCTAAGTGTTGCAAATTTAAAGTAGTTTAACCAGTTGTTTTGCTACACATTGATTCTGATTAAAGTGTCTCTGATCCATTTTGGGTTTCAAATCTTTGAGTATTTAGCCAAAGGTTAAATTTCCTACAGAAGTGAGACTTGGGGGTGAAGAGTTTCTATGTGGTTATAGAAATCCACAATGAAGACTGTGTGTTCTCGAGGAACACTGGCTCTAAAATTTGTCTTGTAAAAGACATAATTACTACAAATTCAGAGTTAAGAGATGGCTACCTCTAAGTTACTATTAAAAAAATCATTTTTCTGGTGATATAATTGAAATTCTATACTCATGTCTATAAATACTTTTATTTCCTTTTCTTTTCATGTGTTCAAATATTTAAAATAAATAAATAATTATTGCATATATTAACTCTAATTTAATAACAATTTATAAGCAAAATATATAATGCTATTTTTAGAATATATTAAGTATGTAATAATATGATGTGGTCATCTCATACCACAGAAAATGACATAATACAAAACACTAAATCTATTTTTTCCATTCAGAAATGAATATGTCCAAATACTCTGATATTATACTATCAAGACTTTTTTAATGACATTAGCACAAAAGTCTGAATAATAGTATTAATGTGATATATAGACTTTTTCTATTGCTTTTAGTTTTTAAGGCAGATAAGAACAATATTAAATTTCATACAAGGGATTACTGAATAAACATAGAAAAACTGCTCATTAAATAAACTAAAACTTTAATATTACAATAAATCCATTTAGGCTAAAGGGGGAAAGTAGGTGGCAATTCAACTACTTGGAAAAAAAAAAAAAAACCTGATACTAGCACTCTCTTGTTTCTCTCCAAAGTAAGTGCTAGCTATCTCTTCTTTGAGATGTAAGTCTCAGGCATGTAAGTCAGAAATGGCACCTCTTCCTCTGTCTTATATTTTTGTATCTTTTGTGGGGTGTGATTTAAAAGAACACATGAGAATGATTTTTTTCAGAAAAGTAAGAACATAACGCTGGACCCAGAGTGAGAAGCTGGTAAGGAATGTGAGGTCTTAAGTCTCTCTCATGTCCTGTAGATTCAACCCTTGCACACACTGCAGCTATGCACATTACACACACTGGGGTGCTGTAATGACATAGGGCAGCAATCACAGAACCTTTCCAAGAAAACAAGCAAGGCTGCCCTTATTTCTGTAGCTTCCAAATGACTCAGCTAAGGACTCAGTCAGCACTTAATTTCACTCAGAAAGCTGGGGTTTGGGGAGAATAAAATCTATTTCCCTTATTTCAGAAATAAATGTATACTTTGAAACAGTACTTTTCCAACATTCTTTACTGACAATTATATTTAAAAAAAGTGAAAGGAAGTCTCAAAGAACATAAGTTTATATGTTATAAAGTCATGTTTTAGAACCTGGAGGGTCTTATATAATTAATAATAATAGTTGAGTCTGTTAGGATCAAAAAGAACACTTTTTAGATTTTCTTAAAAACTAGTTGCAATTGCAAAAAAAAGGCAAAAACTTACTCATTTTTGTCTTACATATTAACTACTCAACTACCTATATTCAGTTTAAAATATTATAAAGCTCAATTTTAATTTAAGTCTGCTTGATAGTGACATAACGAAGCATGAGCTATATCATCTTACTATAGTTTAAGAAAATTGCCCAGAGGTTGTATTTTATGTTCCTTGGTGTTTTGCCTGCATGTATGTGTGTGTGAGAGGGTGTGAGAAGCTCTAGAACTGACTTTACAGACATGTGTGAGCTCTCGTGTGTGCTGAGGATTAAGCCTGAGTCCTCCAGCAGAGCAGCCAGTGCTCTGAACCACTGAACCTACTCTCTAGATCCTTATGCACTGGGTTAAAGGAAGTTCAAATGCATCTGCTCCTACCCTGTCAACAAGCTGAACACAGGCTGATAAACAAGATAAACACAGCACAGAAAGATGAGGCAACTTCACACAGTCTAATTATGGCTCTAAATATCTCATTTCATAAAAGGAACCAACTGAAAGTTAGAATGATCTTTTTCTTCAAAACAGTACTTTTCAAATAAAAAAAATCAAAAACCAATTCTGAAGATTGAGGGGGAAATAATTTAATTATATCTTAATTTCTCAAAAAATTATTTTAAATTTAAACTTTCTTTTTAAGTGGCCAATAAGTGTATGTGCTTCCTCATCCATCATAATTTGGAAAAGACTAACTATTTGCTTTAAAGGTGAATATAGAAGTGTTCCACACATAAAAATTAACATAAGACAACCAGGCACTCTCTCCAACTTTAAATAATTTTCATGTCTAGGTAATACACTATAAAATTATGTGTGCTATTAATATTTTTAATATAGAAATGATGAAAATCAAACTTTATTACTAATAAGAAAAATATGAGTAATTAATTAAATCAAAGTCAAAGTAGTGAAATTTAGATTATACACTACCTGATCTAATCACAGATAACGCTTATCTGTTCATGTCTCATTTCATATACTTCATCCTTAGCTATAATAGTTTCTTAAAATTAATAAAACATAAGGAGTCACAAATTTATCCCACTCTGACTTTAATTCTAAGAAATGTTAGACGTACTAAAATACATTAAAATCTAAACTTTAGTAATGATGAAACAGAACTATTGCATTAAGATTTTGAAAAAAAATTCCAATTCCAAACTTGAGAATAGATACAATTCTATAATCAAAGATTTTCTCAAGAATTGGGCTCTATTTTAGTACAGAATCATCTCAGATCAAAGCAAAGCCTAGTATTGGAAAGTAAAGGGAAAACCACACCTAACTAGTCAGTGTGCTCATTAGCAACAGGGTTGCATTATTAACGCTATTCTGTACAATCAGCAATGGAGAAGTGTGTTTGAATGAAACTGACATTGGCTAGTATAATGATGCTACTCAGCTGACTCAAACCTTATGCTTTACCCATTTTGAAATTAATATGCCAATCTTATAAGAAGTCCTGTCTAGAAATCTCACAGGCTATAAACCCAAGTGTTTAAAGTTTAAGGAGTTTCAGTTTAGGGACAAAGTAAGAAACAAAAATAATTTTTGAAATGATGGGATGACAGAGGAAATAAAGCCCTACTAACTTCATCTTCTACAGTAGGACTGAAACTCTGAACATGGAAAGGATATTCTTTGTCTTCTCCTTACTTCGACAGGCCTAGCATTGGGGGAACCCTTGTTCAGTCCCTTAAAGACCTGAACCACAAGAATGAGTAACCATGTCTGATTAATACGTTTATCATTAGTATGTTAAACTCACATTTTGCGTCTGATAAACTGGAAATAATAAAGTATAAAAGAAAAAAAACTGATTTTGTGAATCATAAATATAGAAAATTTAATTTCAAAATACTGTACCAAATATAAGATACAGAAAATCTCAAGTTGTAAGATATCACTGGTTCATTGGGAAACAATGATTTTCTTATTTAAAACTGACCACATGACTTCAAGCACAACCATTCCCATAGGTTTCACAGTGTCACAGGGCAAACCAGTACACTACATCAACTGAATTTATTTGAGGAACACTTTCTGGAAATATTCCCTTGAGTATTTCCATGATGTCAATCTCATACATCCTAGAATTAGTCAAATATGCTTTTTTAAAAACCTCTTTTATCTATTACTTCTAATTAATTAGTTTTATAACTATCTTACTGTAAAAGATACTCACCTCTATGAGACTGGAGTGTATTCCAATCAGGTATGGCATTGGGGCACTAAATTAAAAATATATATGTGTGTATAGATTCATATAGTTCATTAAAGCTGAAACAACATTAACGTCATTCAAATGCTCAAAAACTAATTTCAAGTGATCAGTCCACCATAAGACATTACAGATTTTCAAAGTTACATAATGTATAAGAGTTAAATTTCATCTTCTAGGTCATTAATATATTTAAGGCTAGTTTATATAAAAAATCTCTAAATTCCTAATTTTTAAGCAAAAGTTCTATACTTAAATAGTATTTTATTTAAGAAGACTATCAGAGTGTAGGTCAAATATTCTTGATAGTAAATACATTTTAAATAACTATCAAAAGTATCTACATTTCTTTTACACATATCTTTTGGTCAGTTTGATTATTCTGGTAATTTAATGGTTTGCTGTTATCTCGTGCCTAAGATGTCACGGCCACTCAGGCACCCAGTACTTATCTTGTGTGTTCTCCCTGCTCTAGGGCAGTGAGGCACACGGTCAGTCCCCTCTGTGTTCTTTCCCTCATGCACATTCACATTCATTCTACTTTCATTGTTATGGATAGAACAATTTTAATCAAAATTTTGAAGTCTAATACTAATTTTAAATGAAGTATTTCAGGTCATGACTTCAGGACCATAAAAGATCCAGGTACTAGGAAAGAAACGTGGACGCAGTGAGAGACAATGTACATGGGGTACACTTGCTCCTTGTACTGGCTGGTTTTGTGTGTCAACTTGACACAAGTTGGAGTCATCACAGAGAAAGGAGGCTCCCTTGAGGAAATGCTTCCATGAGATCCAGCTGTAAGGCATTTTCTCCATTAGAGATCAAGGGTGGGAGGGCCTATTGTGGGTGGTGCCATCCCTGGGCTAGTTGTCTTGAGTTCTATAAGAAAGCAAGCTGGGCAAGCCAGGGGAAGCAAGCCAGTAACATCCTTCCAAGGCCTCTGCATCACCTTCTGTCTCCTGACCTGCTTGAGTTCCAGTCCTGACTTCCTTTGATGATGAACAGCAGTGCGGAAGTATAAGCTGAATAAACCCTTTCCTCCCCAACTTGCTTCTTGTTCATGATGTTTTTGCATGAATAGAAACCCTGACTAAGACACTCCTGGATCTTACACTCCAGCAGAAAATACACATACTAAATCATTTTAATATGCTAACATATAAATTAGGTAAATGTTAAAAATAACTGTTAGGAAAAAAAAGATGCAATATATTCATCTTGAAATTTCAAATTAAATTATCAAAAAAGGAAAACAGGAGGGCAGACAGATGTCCATATAAAATGATAATATGAGAACAAATAACTATTTTTTAAAACACATTTTTGGGAATCATTTTATAGATATCTCTGACCTTTAGCCTTTTGTACTAATGCAAATCCTGTTTCTCAAAGGCTTATATAATGTTCTAAGTATCACCGTTATTAAACAGAACTGCCCAGACTCCTACATTTGCACTTTGCTGCAGAGAAGCAATAAGAGGTGATGTTAACAGACATCCTGACTGTTGCAGACCTCTCAAGTCATCTCAGAAAGTTCAAAGGTTAATTAAGAATGACTGAACAGTAATCTATATACCCAAAATCCCAGAAACCATAGCTATAGTTTCTCATTACTATGTACATGCAATATTTCATTACTACTCTAGTAATTCACATTACAAGTTGCCTTTGCTTATTATAACTCCTAAGACAAATAGGATCACTGAACATTGCTGTACACTTTATTTTTTTTCTCACTAATTTTTAGCAAAATCCAAACCATACAGACACTTGAACTAAAAACACTGGAGTATGATGTTCTAAGATACTAACTGACAGTGCAGTTTTGTGGAATCAAATGGACAGGTGCTTCTTCCCACTGGATGGCATATGTCCTACTGTGGCATAAGCCAAATCTCCTGGAAAGTCGCATTAAGTTCTAGCTGGCCATCCTACTTTGATTAGGGTTTTAGTATGTCAGGAAGGGCCCTGTGTTGACCCCGATGCTCTGTTATCTACATGGAAGACTGTCTCAGGGCCTAGTGTCTGGGGAACTATTTAGTAAAGACAGTACAGACGACTTTGTTGTAGAACTTTACTCTAAACCACTTTTTTTCCTTCCTAAGCTTACTTATAAAGAAGTTGCCCTGACACATACTACTACAGCAATCAGGCAGTCTGAAATAACTTTAATTTTTAAATTAAGTGGCTTTTTAAATTTTTTTCTTCTCTTCGAAGCTAAATTTGACTATTTCAAAGAAATAACCCGAGAAGCCATTTAAATGGCCAACCTAAGCACTACTTGAGCAGATGAAAAATCTATTATAATCCTGGTGGCTTACAGCCACACTTCTTCCTGTATACTTCATAGCTTTTAAGTACCTGATAATAGATGTGCCATACTGGAGTACTGTTATCTTGCTTAAGAAGAAAGCACAAATGACATCACTTCCAAGAGGTTTTCTCAAAGTAGCAAGAATGCTGTCCACTATTGCTCCAGATGCCACCCGTGTCTCTTCTGTGTGACTCTGCTAGAGCAACTGGAATGTTATAGGACTATTCTATACTTAGATGTGTAGAGAGAGCTGTATGCATAGCCATGTACATACATTTTCCACTTCCAGTGAATAAACAAGTAAAGAAGCTTATTCATTGCATTATATATTCATAGCTTGCCAAGTAGATGGTCTTTAACTGTTGGATGGCTGAGTGGGTGGGTGGATGGGTGGGTGGATGGATGGATGAATAGATGGATGGACCAACAATGTAGTAAAACTGTCAAAGGACCAAGATGTGTTATGCATCTATGGTCACAAGAGGGCATTATGGTCCTCTAGCACCAAGTGCAAACATAGATATGTTTTATGAATCCACAACTATTTCAAGACTTGCAATATCCCAATCATTCTGGAAAGTTAACCAAGATACAGATACTCCTCAAAAAATGTGGCCCCATTTGGAACTTGGTGTGAGTTATTTGCTCAAGTTACTCATGGGATAACTTATATTTTTTCTTCCTTAAGCATGTATAAGTATAATCCTAATATCAAGGATATAAATAGAAATCATTTTCCTAGGAAATTGCAAAATCTATATTTTCTGATAACAGAAGAAAATTACATAGATGGGGAGACAAAAGCTGAGACTAGCCTATGACTTTAAGGCTCAGAAAGTTTCAAGTAATTCCTTGTTTGGACACTACTCTCTACTCTGAACTAGAAGTACCAGGCACATAGGCTGTTTGGACTTGACCTCAGGACAATTTCTAGCATTAGAAGCAAGCAAGCAAGTAACAAGAAAAGGGAGGAGCTTCTTTACTTATAGTAGAAGCAGGAGGGTCAGAATCAAGAAATAGTTCTGGAAAGAATTTGTGCATTGTTGAATACTTTTCACTAAGTTTTAGAACATTGTAAATATCTAACATCACAGTGCACTGACCTTGAAGGTGTGCTATCTCCAGGCAGCCAGGACATTTTGCCAAAAAAAAATTATGATGCAACTAATATTGCAAAAATGAAATTCTATCATTAGTTTTCAAAATGACTTTAATTGTATAAAACTTTTAGGAAAGAGATATTTAAAAGTTTAGTTCTAGAGTGTTGTATATAAAAATCTATTGTCTATGTCAAAATGAACAAATTACATTCTCTGCCTTTAAGGAAAAAACGAGATTTTAAGTGTGTTGGTCAAACGAAAAGTCTTAAAATGAATAACAGAAAAGTTTACTCATTGATCTGGCTTTCTACTTAAGATATGTGTGTGTTACACTTTACAATATAATTAAATTACATCCTGTAGTCTCCAAAACTATTTTTCCTTTCAAGTTCCCCAAGGAAAGGACAGCAGTAGTGAGTCACTGCCTACCTACTTCACAGCATGAGCAATACTGTTACTACACTATGGAAACACACAGTACAGCAGTGCAATCAACCCGGACAAGTACATGCATTGTTCTGGAGACAGCTAGTCACAGAAACTTAATAGAACACCTACCACTCCTTTGCATAAAGATGGTATATTTAAATAATCACAATTTTTAAATAATTTTAAATAATATCCCTCATGAAAATTTTAAATAAATAGATTAATTCGAAAGAACTTTGATTTTCACTAATACTGGTTTCTAGACATAAGGAAACCATCAATGCTAAATGACTTCTCTCCATCTCCTCCAGTCTCTTTCTCTCCCCTGCTTTGTGTGTGTGTGTGTGTGTGTGTGTGTGTGTGTGTGTGTGTGTGTGTGTATCATACATATATACAAATGCATGATTTGGAGAAAGAAATCTCAACAAATTTATGTAAAATTAAGCTATGCCTGCAGGTGATTATAAGATGCAAACAATTCTTTATCCTCCAATGCCAAAACTATTGCACTGGAGTCTAGTTCTTCTGTTGCTTCACCAAATACAATCAAAGGAGCTTCTCCTCCGCAGTCTACTCCACAGTCTAGCCTTACAATATACAAGCCTTGCTGTATTCCAGTCTGAGAGAACAAGGAGGCCATTGGCCATTGTTCTAGTTTCTACTGGCCCAACTGAACTCAGATTACTGAGCTCACTGGAGCTGTTTCTAAAGCCAGCCGGTTCTCACAGTTACTTTTACACTTTCCACACTGTTTTCATGGTTGCTTTAGGCTGAAACTTTGCCTTATCCAGGACTCTGAAAAATTCTTTTCTTAGAAGCAACCTCTTTGACAATACTCTGTTTTTAGGGTGCTTCTACAAAAAGATGTGAAGGAAAAGGTTGCCAGTGGTAAAGGTATGAAAGCTTACCCTGATTGAGCAAATGGGATTATGGGTAGACTTACAACCCTTGTATAATACTTAAGCCACAAAATAAAATTATATTTCTTACCTACACATCATTTTTTTCTAAAAAAAAAAAAAACAACTATTGAAGAAATTTGCAAAATTTAAAGAACTATGCTTGTCAAATCTGAACTTTTATCTTTGGGGAAAAATGCTCTGATACATACTAAAGTACTCTTTATTACTTACAATTAATCTGAAAGTCAAGTTTTTATGGTTTCTTTAATCTAGACTGACCATAATATAAAGGTCTTTTTCCAGTGGTGAAATCTGGCAAAGGCCAGCTTACCAGCAGTAGTCCAGCAGGTGTGGCGGAAGCACAGGGATATATATGTGTTGCCAGTACATCGGGTAAAGCAGAGCAGCCGATCCATGGAGACAGGCAGTTAACTAAAATTCACAGAAGGGTAACAGTAATGAGAAGCTGCTGACCCTCTAAACAAAAAGGCATGTTCAAGGCATCAAAGATGAGTGATCATCATAGGACAATTTACACAGTGACATAGCTCACACTGTTTTTTACCAACTCTACATGTAAAAGTCAGTGTCTCAAAGGTCCCTCTGAAAAACACACAAACAGCAAAAGAGGTTTCTGGGGAATCATATGCAGATTGCCATATTCAACTTGAAAACATAGTTAGGGTCAAATTTTGGACAATAAATAAAATTTGAACTGAAAAAAAATCAGTGACTCTCTTAGAAAATATTGTAGGAAATGACAATTTGTGCAGCGCAGTTTGCGCATCACTCAGATTAATACAACACGATTAAATATGGGAAGAAGAGAGGCTGAAAGCTCCTGAGGGATATCATTAGGGCAAATTGCCAAAGAATGAAACATGAGCCAGTCAGGAGAGTCTGGAAGCTGCACTAATACCAGGGGACCTGAGCGTTCGACAGTTGGAGCTTCAGTAATGTGTGAACTGTGGGTTATGGTATCAAGAGACTCTGTTCACTGACACACAGAATGTCACTATTGACCAGCGAGCTGCCCAAGCTTGACAGCTGTACTACAGGAAGCCAAGTATATCATAATTTCATATTTAAACTGCTCATTCCAGATTAACATTTTGTTTCCTAGCTTTATATCACAGCAGCTGCAATTACACTGTTGCTACTTTAGAGGTAATTGCCATTTTAATTGTTGTGTTTTGGCAAGCAGTTAATTAAAAGAATTTTAATGCTTAACAAAGGGATAACATTTTTTTTTCTCCCTAACTAATCCTCATTCACATTTCTGTGTGGCATTTAATTTTAAAATGATCAAAGTTATAAAGTATATTCTTGGTGAATAAAGGAGTAATTAAACCAATGTTCTTTTTCATTGTGTTAGTGTTTACTACAGTCTCCATTTCAAGGTTGCCAAAGAAGTTCTTTTAGTTAACTTGAAAGAAAGAATTTTTAAAACTGTATGAAAATGAACCATATACTTTCCATAAGAAAATAGCTCCATCTTTTTAACAGAAATCAAAATATATACACAATAACTACATTTAAAACAATACATGTACACAAAGCAATCAGAATCTCATTAACATCACCACTGTTCTACATGTAAGTATAAAATAGCTTTATTCTATAGAAATCAATCATGACAATGTGATCTAAAATAAAAACATTACAATTTTCAATCATCTTTTCCATGTATATTATGTATTTTCCAGTAAGACTTTTTAATCAATATTATGTGACAAATACTGCAGTCTGACTCAGACTCTGATACCAAACCAGAAGCACTCGCATGCCTTGTACACATGCTTTGTTAGTTTTTCACAGTATTCTTTCAATAAATAATATTTTTAATTCCTCAATTACAGCAAACACTATGCCACTAGGAGGCATTCAAATACTTCTACTTACCAAGGATAGACCAAGGATCTGAGTAGATTAGAAACCAGATTAGAGACTGAAAATGAGGCTGAACTACACTCTGTCAAATGCTCCAAGAGATTTCCGATGCTGGTTGTAAACTGTGTGTTTTAAGTCCAAGTTAAGAGAGTTTACGTCCCTTTGAAAAGCATAGTTATCTACTTTGTTCATGTGGAAACAAATTACTTTGCAACATCTCATTTAAATTTTAAAAATGAAAATTTTCCTTTCTTATTAAGAAAAGAAACATGAAACAAAAGGAAAAGCTTATCTAAAGAGGAGGTGCAGCCATGATGGCAAGACTTCACTGAGTGCATACGGTTGAACAACTACCCGACACCCTGTAGCTACTCTACCCCCAAACCGGCACTCCCTAAACATGTTAGGCAATGTTCATCAACAAGCAATGGTATTATGTGGTGGGATGTATTAAAGGCATCCTAAAGATGGCTTCTAAGACCAGAAATGCTGCATCACAAATCCTTGCACTGTCCAGCATTTGGCAAGTGGTACCCTTGCTAATCAAGCCTACGAGAGGAGAACTGTCATACAGCCCGTGGAATCTTTCCAGACAAAAGAACAGGAAAAAGGAAAAGGTAAGAATATAGGACAATCTCTTTTTAGCTCGGGTCTGCCTTAAGAAACCTCACTGCATCACCTGCGTAAATATACATACTCTGGGGCTTCTCTATCCACTGTACATACGCTTCAGAATTACGTATCATTTCCCAATGATAACAATATCAATTAAAAATTGTTCTCAAGCACATACTTATGGAGACAGAAGACCAAAGAAGATCCAATATGCACTATTCAAACAACAGTACAAAAGAGCTATAAAATTTTAAAACTTGAGCAATTATTATAGCATGAAGTTGAAGAGAAGACAGCAAAATTACAAGTAAATAAAATCATAATCATAAGAAAATAAATGACACTAAGAAACTAAACACACACATGTAGGTTGAATGAGATCTAGCACTCAGTTTCTCAAACATAGAGCTTGGAGACTGACAAGCTGCACGGCCTGTGATACCTGCTCACATCAGCGGACTCAAGTGCCTGATCGCTAACATAAAAAGTTTCCAGGAGACAGGGAATAAGCACTGTCTGTCACAGGCCAAAAACTCTTTACTCTTAGATGACATGAATTATAGTATTTTATATTCTTAGTGAAAGATTCTTATCTGAAACAGATGGCTCATCATATATAAACTCTACCAACAAAATGTATCCAAAGATTAGGTCTAAATGTTTAATGCCCACTAGTAGTTATGGAATTAGAAAAATCATAACATTTCTTTGCTTATACCAACAAAAAAAATATTACCTTCTATATGCTACTTCACAAGACCATGATACAATACTAAACACACAGAGACCTACTCTTCATGAAGCATACATGCCAGTCTTCATGAAGCTTGCATGTCCTGAGGAAGGCTCATCATAAGACCATCACACTTTGCAAGTTGAGTATCCTCGTCTAAAATTCCCAAAACCCAAAAGACTCTAAATTCTTTTATTTTTTTGTAAATGCCAACATGACACTAAGTGGAAGACTGCACACCTGCCCTCACAAAGCAGATTCCAGTCAAAACGCATGCGTACTAAAAATACTGTTTAAAAGGACCTTCAGGCTTCATGTACAAGGAACATATGAAAGTTGAATAAATTCTGTTGGGATTCAGACGCCATACTTAAATATTTCATTATGTATCTTCAAATATTTCAAAAGTTAAAACATTCTGGTACTGTGTATTTCAGACAAAATCATCAATCTGTCAGTCAGAAATGCTATGAAGAAATCTAAAGCAGATTAAGTGCTGAATAACAGAGAAACTTGTGTAGAAAGAGGATTGTGGGAGAACTCTAATGTGACTGAATGGGACCCAAATGAAGAAAGAAAACAGAGTCTTGTAGACCTAGGGAGAACATTCTCTGCAAATAAGCATGGCAGTCAAAGTCCTTGCCATGCAACATACACAGTCTCTCCACAGAGCAGTAGGGATTAGATAGAGCATGCAGGAAGATGGCAGAAAAGGAGAGCTGGTGGGAAGTGGGTCAGCTGCAGGGTAGAGCAAAGAGTCTACATTTCACTCTTCCACAGTTTAAAAGAGTGGGAATCATGTAAATACATCACTAAAATGTTTTTTAAAAAGACAAAGTAGTGCTAAGAAAACTATGTATGCAGGACATTTGTGTGAGAGTGAAATGAGACCCCTGTAACAAGCCAAGGAAGAAGCATCATCTGTGTGCTTTATAATTAATAAGCCTTTACATTTAGAGAAAAAAAACAGCTCAATGATCTTTCTGTAAATTAATACTACCCAAAATTACTTGTCTGACTAGTGACAGGGCTAAGAGTCTATACTGCTTTTCTACTAGTTAGTAGCTTCTTTAATCCATCAGTTATTTTTTTTAATCAAGTGAATATTAAAAAGAACTGTTTGGGGAAATAGTTACTTTACATATGGAAAGGCAGGTCCACAGTGAAATGCATAAACCATACAGTCTTTCCATATCTTCACACATGTATAACCTTTGCCATTGTCAATATTTCCCAGGAGAACAGCACTTTTTACAGTTAGAGAGCCTACATGAACACAGGACTTATGCTACATTCTTCTCCTAGTGTTCTACACTCTAAGAATATGAATAGGTTTCCTATGATTCGTACCCACATTACTACCATAAGACATTTATTAAATAATTAAGCATGAACCTATAAAGTATACAAAAGAACTATAGAGGGAAAGTTGCAAATCAATTATGAAAGAAAAAGAATAACTAAATTAATTGGAGAGTTAGCCCATGACTATCAATAGAAAGATAGTATCTTCAAGATATGAGCTTTTCCAAAATCAATCTACAGAGTCAATGCAATCAAAACCCCAGAGCATTGTTCTCTGTACATCTATCAGTTGACTAATACTTGTTATATAAAAAGCAAAATCCAGAATAGCAAGTATATTCTTAAAAGAAAAACAAGGTTGGAGGCCACAGACTATTTGGTTTTCAAATGCGAGTGTAATGCCACAGAGATGAATACAGGTTAATACTAGTGAAAGCACAGACAGATCTATTGAACAGAAGAGGTAGTCCAGAATAGACCCCATAAATACAATCAGCTGATCTTTACAGATCTACTGAACAGAAGAGATGGTCCTGAATAGACTCCTATAAATACAATTAACTGATCTTTACAGATCTACTGAAGACAAGAGGTGGTCCAGAATAGACACCCATAAATACAATCAGCCAATCTTTGACAATAAACTGAAGACATTCAAACTGAATAATGGCAGTATTTTCAACAGATAGCATTGGAACAACTAGACATCAAAATTGAGCCAAGCATTATGCCTTTCACAAAATTTGACTCAAATAGATCACAGGCCTCAATGTAAAATCCAAAGTTATAAATATCAAAAAGGTAGCATAGCAGAAAAATCTATATGCCCTGGGGCTTGACTTTTAGACAAGATACCAAAAGCATGATGCATGTCAGAGAGACCTGAGAAGCTAAAATTAAAAGCAAATGTATGTTCTAGGGGTTGAGCATTTTACCCACATGTGCAAGGCCTTTGAATCAATCCTTACCACCATAAAAACAAACATACAAACAAAAACCCTACAGATTTATTTTGTAAATAAAAAAATGGAACAGAAGGAAAGAGAGAATGGAGGGGAGGGAAGGAAGGAGGGAGAAAAAGAGTAAGGAAGGAAGGAAGGAAGGGAGGGAGGGAGGGAGGGAGGGAGGGAGGGAGGGAGGAAGGAAGGAAGGAAGGAAGGAAGGAAGGAAGGAAGGAAGGAAGGAAGGAAGGAAGGAGAGAGAAGAGACTGACTAGTAGTAAACAGCAGTGACTGACACACCTGAAGGGGGACTTTTGTCATGTATATATAAAGAGCCCTCTAGACCTCAGCAATAAGAAAACTTAATAAACACAGGCTTGAGACCTTAATACACTTCGTCAAATAGTACACACAGATGGAAAATGAGCATGCTGTCACACACCACAAGAAAGAAGCAAACAGGCATACTCACTCAACACACTGCTATCTCCACTGATGGCCAAAGCCCACAGCACTGACAGCTCTGGAAAAAAATGTTCTGTGGCAGCAGCTTTCAGTCTTTTCTGGCATGGATGCAGATGGAATGGCCACTCCAGAGGACAGTTTGGTAGCTTTGTTTCCTTTTCTAAAATCTTCATTTAATTAAAATACTATTTTACATTTTATTCTCTTCTCTACTCCCCTAGGATGGCATGGTAGTTCATCAGGACTACTCAAAGAAAATATTTTAGAATAGACAATTTATAAACATAAGCCATTATCAGAGGTCTGGAGACAGATGTCAAGATCCAGGAACTGGTAGAACGTGGTGGGAGCCATGTTTCTGCTCCACATGTGGCACCTTTGTTGTAACCATACATACGGGAAATGTGCAGACATATGAGAGGACTGCACTTCTTATAGGAGTACTAATTCTATTCGTGAGTATTCTTGTCTTAGTTAGGGTTTCTATTGGTGAAGAGACACCACGGCCATGGCAACTCTTTCTTTCTTTTCTTTCATTTCAATTAACTTAAAAAAAAAAACCAATTATATATTTGCATCCCAAATGCTGCATCCATCCTGGTCCACTCTTCCAGGGTTCCTCCCCCCATTTCCTCTCCCCTTCACCTCTAAGAGAGTGCCTCCCAGGGTATTCCCCCACCCTGGTGCACCAAATCTCTGGTCTCTGCAGGATTAGGTGCAGCCTCTTCTACTGAGGCTAGATAAGGCAGCCAGCCCTCTGCTGCATATATCCATGTAACTCTAATAAAGGAAACACCTAATTGGGTTTGGTTTACAGTTTCAGAGGTTTAGTCCATTAACACCATGGTAGCACATGGTGGCATGAGGGCAGATATTGTGCTAGAGAAGAAGCTGAGAATTCTACATCTTGATCCATAGGCAGCAGGAGAGTATTCCACATTGGGTGGAGCTTGAGCATAGGAGACCTCCAAGTCCACTCCCATAGTGACATACTTCCGCCCACAAGCCCACACCTACTCCAAGAAGCCCCCACCTCTTACCAGTGAGTGTATGAACACCAAACCTATTCAAACCACCACAATTCTCATCTCATAATTTCATCAGTCTCTAAAAGTAATACTGTCCCACTGACAAGGTCTATGTATAAAACTGAGGGGATCATATTCAGACTACACAGGACAAACTATGATGCCTAATTCCTAAAAATACTTTCTACCTCTTTACATCACACCTGAATCTTTGGAAAGTTCTAATCATGTCATTGTGGTCAATGCAGTAGCTTCTCATACATAGTCAAATGACTAAATTTTTCTTGTTTTCAACCTTTAGATGTTTTTCTGTCTATCAGGAAGCTGACACAACACTTGTCATCTAGAACACAACCCAGAAAACATGAACATTACTGAAGTGGAACTGGAGCTACAGCACTGACTGCAACATGAGTTCAGCCTTCGAGGAAGATCGGAAAGCGATGCAGAGACCATGGCAGAACACCACTTACTGGCTTGCTCAGCTAGCTTTCTTATACAGCCCAGGACCCCCTTCATAGGGATGGTATTGTCCACAGGAGATTGAGCTTTGTTAACATGCCAACAAACCAATCTGATAAAGGCAATCCCCAATTGAGTCTCCATCAGGAAAAAAATGGCAGCTGAAGCTAACTAGGAGAATAGGGACAATTTCTATATTGGCAGGTAAGATTACTCTTGGCCTTATAAAAAACTCAAATGCCACAAAATCTATTTGCTAAAGAAATATTGGCCACTGGCTGCTGTGACTGGCTTCAACAGACAAAAGGAAAACAGGAACAAAGGGGACTAGAAGTGGAGCCAGGGGTGTCTCTGTGGTAATTCTTGATATTTGTCTCATAATGCAAATGAATGGAAAATTTCAATAACAAGACAACAACAATCCCCATGACTAACATGGAGATCCTTAAGGAACAAAAGATTGTTCAAAAGAACAAAAGAAAAAACTCAGCCTTGTGAGGTTCTGGAGGAGTATGAAAATGAAGAATGGATGGACAACAAGAAGCCATATGTATCTATCACAGCCTCAGGACCAGTTATAGGAACCAACACAGCAATTTCATTTATGGAGCAGATGAAAATGGACAGTAAACACAAAATTGTTTTTATTAAGAGCCCTACATTTACCTCATACAATTAAGAGGCCAAAACAATCCTTAGCCACATCAGCTCAATATTGAACAGGAATCAATACTGCAATATAAATTAACAGAACTAAAAAGAGTTCAAGATGTATTGACACTTTCTCCTGGAGTTATTAATATTTAGATCAGCTTCTTTAAAAATTAAAATCCTGTAACAGAAAACACATATACAAAACCCATTGTTCAAAAAAACAAAGTTTAGGGGCTGGAGAGATAGCTCAGCAGTTAAAAGCACTGAGTTCAATTCCCAGGAACCACATGATGACTCACAACCATTTGTAATGGGATCCGATGCCCTCTTCTGGTGTGTCTGAAGACAGCTACAGTGTACTTGCATACATAAAATAAATAAGTCTTAAAAAAAAAAGTCTACATGAGCCTATCATGTATAAATACACAATTTTTAAGTTAAGAAATTGTAACTTAATAAAAAAAAGCTGAAGGATCTCACTGATATTTCAACATCAGCCTCATAGTGAGTGCAGGACATGTTCAGAAGTAAGAAGGATAGGAATAGTTGGAAAGTAGACCATTTTAAAGTATTCAGAATCTTGCAGAGGGAATATTGAAAACACACCTGAGCAAGGTATAATTTCATATATTCACTGAAATGTCCTTTTGTTAAAGCCTGCTGTGCATGATTACTGCCAGAAGACAGTCTCATGAGAGCAACAACATCTAACAAGAGGTCCATCGCACTGTTCCTCAGGAAGCTGGGAATACATTTGGCCCAAGATTCAGCTATTCAACTCTTGGGAATATACCCAAAGGACACTATGTCCTACTTCAGAGACAATAGCTCAACCATATATACAGCTGCTGCATTCATAGTAGCCAGAAAAAACTGTGAAAACCTAAATGTCCATCAAGAGACGAATGGAAAGAAAATGTACATTTACACTATGGAATATTGCTCAGATGTTTTAAAAAATGAAATTCTGAAGTTCATTAGTGGGAATGATAATACACTAGGAAAAAGCCTAAAGATATATTTGGTTTTATAAGACAGTCATGGTAAAAGGGCAAAACTGCATGAAGGGTGAGAATACATTCTTTGAGAGTCAGACAGATTAGTTTAGTCACACACTAGTTTTATGAGGATGGAAAGCTTGCCTGAGTTTTATAAGTTCCCTTTTTTAACTACCCACTTTAGGCATCAACAGCACTTATCACATAGTAAGTGATAATTAAATCATTTTAAATCATTGCGCATAAGGATGACTAACTCACACTACACAGTGTTACAGAAACGATATTGATACCATCTTATGCGAATTGAGATGTTAGCAATCAATATATGTTACCAAAAGGAACGTTTGTGGGAAGTGATAGTTTCCTTAACTAAGACAGTGGGCAGCTAGAATAGAAACAGGGATCAGAGAAAAAAGAATTACAGAAGCAGAGTCTATAGAGCTCTGTTGGGGAAGATGCATAAGTGGATGAGGTCACTTACCAAATCAGCCCTAAGCAATAAGACATGATTATCAAAACAGATGAGTTCTCTTTGAAAATGGTAAGTGCAGCATCTCTAGTCAACTACTTGACAGTTTATAACTGGCATGCACATCAAAAGAGACATGCTGCCAAACTCCAACACAAACATGAAAAAAGAAGAAACCATACAAACACAGAAACCAAGTTATCTTTAGCAGTACTTTGGACAAAGAATGGCAAAGACAGACAGATAGATAGATAGATAGATAGATAGATAGATAGATAGATAGATAGATAGATAGATGATGACAGATAGATAGACAGATAGATAGGTTTATTATAATCATCAGTAGCATAAAATTAAGTCATCATTCTATATAAAAGGTAACAGAGCTAACAGACATCCTCCAAGATCAATAGGAGCAAAGCTGATAGAATCTGCATGGTAACTGAATTCACCTCTAACAGGACTCCATGGCTGTCACACAAAACCTCCTGCTGTATGAAGTGAAGGCCAACTGTATGCTTTCAAAAGACAAAGGCTGCTAAACTCAGCCAGGAAAAGGTGCACACTTCCCGGGGAAACAGGGAAACTCTGAGAGAGGGGAAATAGAGGTGCTCGCAGTTTTTTAAAAGGCCTCTTCCTCTTCTGCCTCCTCCTCCTCCTCCTCCTCCTCCTCCTCCTCCTCCTCCTCCTCCTCCTCCTCCTCCTCCTCGTCCATCACCACTCATCACCAGCAGCTGCAGCAGCAGCACCCTGCACACATGCCTTCCTGCAAAGCGTTTCACAAGAACCTCATCACAGCCATTTCCACACTTAATCATATTCACAAAGTGCTGATGGAGATAGACTGCTCAGAAAGGCAGTGTACATATGTCAAATAATATACTGGTAAGCAGAGTCATTAGCCACAGTTTTGGGAACTTATTCAGATTATGGAGATTTTAGGACAATGCAGAATTTTAAAATGCTCCTATAAGACCTCTAAGAAAATTCCAGATACAAAGTTTTCACTGTACTTTTCTGCTGCAGTCTGAAAAACACAGAACAAAAGCACTTCAAAAATTTCAATCAGGAAGCAAAGCTAGGTACATTCTGTTCTCTCAACAACTGCTCAGTCTTAATCCCTAGAAGAGGACACTGTGCTTGAAGTTTCAGTTAGATGAAGATACACATGTCTCTACCAAGAGAAGAAAAATGAATATATCAAATGCAGAAAATGATGTTAAAATGTTCTGGACTTTCTTATTCAAAGTCTACAAAAACTACTATATAATAGCTGATTTTCTGATCACAAGATGTCTTTCTACATATGCCCTTGATAGAATTAATGAGAAGGTGAGAGAAAAGCATATGCTTGCATGCCTGGGGGCAGCAATAACAAAGAACATACAATTTATTAACACAATTCCAGCGCTCATAGCATACCACTCAGTCTAAATATTCCAGAAATAGTATGCATGTACAATCAAATGTCTGTAAATGGTATGGATACATTGTTAAGAGGATGATACTTACCTATTATATATTGGTCAAAATAATGCTAACATTTAGACATCTGCTTTAAAGAGATACATTGCTTTTACCTGCTTCTACAAACCATAAATGTACGCCCTAGTTAACATATTACTGACAGGATGATGAGAAAGAGCTCCTGTCAGATGCTGGCCAGCTGGGTGTTTGAGACAAAATGCACAGCCCCAGCTGACTAGTTAGAGGAAGTCTGTGAGGTACAATTACAGAGGCATATGACAAGGCTTCACGCCTGACTGATTTGAGAACCCATGACATGGCTTTAAACAGCAGTTCTCCCGATCTACAGTCACAAAACAGCAATAAGTCAACTGATACAACTGTGTAGGATCATGATTTATTCCTCTGCTTTGAATAGATGAGACCATAAGATGATGTTGTGCTAGTCTTCTAGGATTCACTCTGCCTTAAAACATTAGGCCTGCCTACCTACAGCATGCATAAAATCAACAAGCTTGTTTGGGTCTTACAGAGGCCATTCTGTGTCCTTAGCAATATATACATCAAAAAATACAAGCAAAACCGATGTTGTCCTAACCCATTACGCTTAAGCACATGAAAAAAATGTAATACTAACACTATACCACAGTTCTATGAGTGGGAAAGGGCTCATTAAAAGTTCTGAAACATAAAGGAATTGATAACTGGTTTACATAACTTAAAACTAATTGTAACGTTTATACCTATATGAAAGACTATAAATTATCTTAACTACAAACATAATATGAAGAAAGTCATCTTCAAGTTAGCTGATTCACTACCACCAGACACCAGCAAGTGAAAATCCTCAGCAAGTCCCAAGGCTTGTATCTATTTTAATTGTGAAAATTATGATGGACAAAGAGTAATGGCCAAAGGAAAACAGCCTTACAAAGTAACAATAAAATTATGAACGTTAAGGCACTTTAGCGCATATTCATTCTTCATAGTAACTCAAGTGCTGACTACAGATGTACAAAGTAATCAGGAGCTGTCAAACACAGCTTCCTACAGTAATGGTGAGCATGACAAAGTATCTATGATATATGAAAAAACAAAAATGCAAAAACCAAGGCAATTACTATTCTTCCTTTGTGTGTTTTAGTGATTTCATTAAACTATCTTTTTAAATAAATAGTTTTCCTCTACTTTATAAGACCTTAACCTTATATGTCACTCTGTATATAATTTATAGCAGTTGCATTTATTCAGACTACATATACAAGAAAGTTGTTCAAGGTAGTATAAAGCCCCTTCCCACACACAAGAAGGGTGGAGAGATTATAAAAGCAAATTTGAATTATGTTTATTTTATCAACTCTACAGTCCCAGAATTAAACCAAAAGAGAACTATAACTTAGAGATGGTACCACTCATTTTCAAGGATTGCCATAAACAATTGATACGAGGCCCACCTTGAACACTGGAAATAATTCTGTGTAATAACAAGCTTTATTAACATCTGCTTTTTAAAATAATAATTCAGGAATACTAACAATGTTGCATTAATAAACACTGACCATGCAAACCATGCAGACATAATCCTAATCATTTCCTATAGGTGTGTCTCCTTACTCTCAACAGCCAACCAAGCAGGTCAAGATGGCTGTTCCTCTCACTTCACGTGTGAAGAAGCAAAGTCAAAGACAGGTTACCCCATCATTAAGAACGGGTTATATATTAAAAACCAGGAAAGATACTGGAATTTTTCAAAACCCTGGATGTGTTTTCCTAAACAGCCATTGTATTTCACCCAAAGAGTTCATTCCCTGCTTTGTTCCAAATCTGTTTGAATTCTACCTCATTAAGGATGTATTCCACCCAAACACACACTTTCTACAAAACACAAACCTACCGTTCACCTCCAGCTTGTACATACTCATATTTTATAACTTGGTACATATTCCACATGACACAATAGATGCTTTTTTTGTTCAGCTGTTTATATATTTCATGCCAGTATAATAAGAACACACAAACTGTCCTTGGTTGTCTTACTGCTGAATTTATAGTGACTAGGACAGTGCCAGGCACAAAAATATTGCATGCATGAATTACTTTCTAAAACTATAAGACAGCTCTTATAACAATCTTTGTCAACATGAGAATAATTCCTATCAGAAATATCTTTAAAATCCTGAACTTATTATGTGTGGAGAATAAGGAGGAGCTGGAAGGGGATAAAGATTAGTCCCTCATGAGCAGCCAACCCTGAATGGCAGAGTGAGAATCAGTCAGATGGATTCCTCAGCACCTTTTAGAGGAAACGGAACGGGGGCCACTCACTAGTACTTACGTTCTGATGCTACCACCTCATATTTACATAGAATCTCCTTTACACAGAATTATTTTGAATATGAACATATTTCCAACTTAAAAGATAATGATTATAAGAGTATCACTTCCTCGGTATCTCAGGCTTGCATGCATCTGACTCTAGGGTGGCAGGGGTAGCTCCACACAAAGAATGACGGCCTGTTTTCTTTCACACTTGGATCCCCAATAGCTTTTAAGGTTTGGGGGTGGTGATTTAACTTCTTTGAAAATGCCCTGGGTTTTTGTTTTGTTTTTCTTTTTTTTTTTTTTTAAAGTTTTAAGGTATATAAAGTTTGCCTGCATATCTGCATGTACCATATGTATGCCTTGAGCCCATAAAGGCCAGAAGAGGGCACCAAATCCCCTCAAACTGATGTTACAAACCACTATGAGCCACCACGTGGGTGCTGGGACCAAACCCCAGCTCTGCAAGAAAAGCTACTCTTAACCTCAACCACTGAGCCAGCTCTCCAGCCCAAGAAAATATCCTCCTTGTAATTAAACATTAACTTGATAACCTGGAAGAATCTTAAAACTCTATGTGGTCTAAAATGCTAGAATTTTCTAAAAGAAGACTTTTATTTCTTTTTTTGTTATATATTTTTAATATATATATTTCCAATATCTATAATATATAAATATATATAAATATTAATATATATATGTTATATATATATTTTTATTTGATGTATTTACATTTCAAATGTTATCCCCCTTTTCAGTTTCCCCTCCAATAACCTCAAAGCCCATCCCCCCTCCCCTCTGCTCTGCTCTCTACCTACCCATTCCCACCTCACCACCCTAGCATTCCCCTACACTGGGGCATCCAGTCACCACAAGACCAAAGGCCTCCCTTCCCATTGATGCCAGATAAGGCAATCCTCTACTACATGTACATCTGGAGCCATGGGTCTCTCCATGTGTACTCTTTGGTTGGTAGTTTAGACCTTGGGAGCTCTGAAGAATCTGTTTGGTTGATATTGTTGTTCTTTCAATGGGGTTGAAAACCCATATACTCAGAAGATGTTCCAACATATAACAAGGACATATGCTCCACTATGTTCATAACAGTCTTATTTTTAATAGCCAGAAGCTGAAAATAACTCAGATGTCCCTCAATAGAGGAATGGATACAGTAAATCTGGAACATTTACACAATGGAGCACTACTCAGCTATTGAAAACAATGACCTCATGAAATTTTGCAGGCAAATGGATAGAACTAGAAAATATCATCCTGAGTGAGGTAACTCAGTCACAAAAGAACACACATGGTATGCACTCACTGATTAGTGGATATTAGGAAAAAAGCTCGGAATACCCATGATACAATTCATAGATAATATGAAGCTCAAGAAGAAGGAAAACCAAAGTGTGGATGCTTCAGCCCTCCTTATAAGGGGGAACAAAATCATAGGAGGTGGAGCGAGGGACTTGGGAGGGAGAGTTGAGGGGGAGGAAAAAAGGGGGCAGGATCAGGTGTAGGAGGAGATGGGGAGAAGTACAGAGGGTCAGGAAATTGAATGGAGGTATGTACCAGTGGAGGATGGGGAACTGGGAGTAGCCACTAGAAAGTCTCAGATGCCAGGAAAGCAAGAGGCTCCCAGGACCCAACTGGGATGACATGAGCTGAATTTTATTTCTATTATGGAATAAAATATTGAAAGTAGTTTTATTTTGCATAAAATAAATGTATGAAGAAACAAAATATTTAATAATGGTTTTCATATATCACAGTTTATTCAAATAACTTGATTTATTTTACACATTTTGAATTTGAAAATACTTAAATTTTATATTTAGTGAAGAAAAAAATAAACTGAAAATATGAACTCTAGCAAAATACTTTTGAATCCTCTTCTATAGCCTGAGAAAAGCCCTTGTATTCCTGCCTTTCTCACAGTAATGAAGAGCTTCCAGTAGAACATCAGACTGAGTGCCATAAAACCTGTGACTGATAAAAATGCTACTTTGACTTTTAAGTTATTATCAGCCTGAAGAGCTCCTCCACACCAGAACTATTATAGGATCCCCTCCTAGGCCCCGCGAGGCGACAAAGATGAATCTGCTATTACCTGGTTAAGATAGCAGCTATTATCATGGCCCATAGTGTCTTTCAAGTAGCTCCAATGAAAAAAGCTACAAGTGAATAATAAAGATCTCATAATAGCTCTTAAGAGTTCTCTATGTGATCAAGGCACTAAAATGAACTCCAGAGAGTTTAAAAAGAGAGAGAGAGAAAAAAAAAACCTCTTCTCCTGATAAGGAAAAATAATTAACCTGACTTAATGCACCCGAGAAGCCTTCTATAAATCAAACCTTTATACTTCAAGAGCCAGATTAAAATTATATATTAAAAATATGCAGATATTGTCTTTTAAGTACACAGAGCACAATTCTAAGTCTGCAGAGGTGTTGAGGTCTTTTTGTGAAGCACTCAGTATGTGTCAGTCACAGGCGCAAGCGTGAAGGACTTACAGTGCTTAATTTGCTTGAGGTAATAATGATGCGCCTCTCATGCAGCATGCTGGCGTACAGCCGCAGCATGTTGTTCACATCCACGGCAACAAAGTACTCTGTCAGGTTTCTCTGCACGAGGGAAAAGAACTGTTTGAGCTTCCGTACACATGAATACAGGGGAAAACATTTTATACATTTATCAGCCTTAATGTTCAAAAGACAATATTATTAGAAGTGGCATTCATTAAAAATAATTAAATCTAACACCAGCTGCAGACATAAGCACAGTACATTCTACTGTCATTTAAAACATTACCTACTCTATAAAGTATTTCTCGAAAGGATGCTCACAGGATCCCACACACATCCCAGTTTTCCTCCCCACAGTGCAATCTCCCCAGTGCCAACTGAAACCCGATCTTTAGAGCATGTATCCAAGGATCCCAGTTTAACCAACTACCCCCGGGGGTTCACATCTACACAAACGTCTGTGAAACTGCTACGCTGGAAGACCATACTGGAATTACTTCATTTCTACCATTCCCTCTTGGGTACTAAAGGTACCCAATGGAGAAGGTGGATTTATATGCAGTTCTTTGCTTCATTATTAAAGAAAATATGTAGGTTTTACATCCAATCAGGCTTCCTTTTTACTATAATAATCCAATATAACTTTGTGATATTCTAAATTGATTCCTCAAGTTAATACACCTGTTAGACTTCCACTACAAAACAAACAAACAAAAACACCAGGGATGAGATACATTGTTAGGGCATGTCCGAAGCAAATATAATGCACAGAATATGTAGAGGATGGTGGGTAAAGATCTGAAAGACTGAAAGGTTTTTGAGCCAAAACGTAAGAGATCCATCTCTCAAACCTGTAAAAGGCAGAGGTCTTAAGAGACAATTGTGGCATCTCAAATAAATAAAATCTGAAGCTCAGTGAGTGGTGTTCAACTGGTGGGAAGAGGCTTGCTTCCCATTTTCTCTGAAGCTTCCTTCACCTACTGACTCAGCTCCATATACAACATTACCTTTGCAACCTACAACAGAGCTACATTTGTTATCATCACAAAGACTGGCCATCTCTACGTGGAAAACTGTTGCCCTCAATATACAGCACTGTGGATGCTTCTATTCTGTTTCCTTCAACAGGACAGTGGAAGAGTGTGCCAGTGATAGCATAAAACTTTATTTTTTATATTCTCAGTAACCAGTTTTTAATAGAAAGCTTGTTTCTTTAAATATTTGAAAATAATAGTATCAAAAGATAAAATTAGAGCTGTCATTTAGCTCGGCAGGTAAGGCACTTGCCTTCAAACCTGATGACCTGAGTTCAACTACTGGGACCCAGATGGTAGAAGGAGAGGGTTAAACTCATAACTTGTCATCTGACCTACACTAATTCACTCATATTTCCCTTCCCCCACTCTCTGTCACACATACATACATACATACATACATACATACATACATACATGCATGAATACATACATACACACACATACATACATACATATATCCTATAAAATTAGCACTTGGGTTTCAGAAGGATTTATGAGCACCAGCTGCAGCCTTTCTCACAAAACAAGATAGGGATAACAGAGAAGGACATCTAATGCTGACCTCTGGCCTACTTATGCACCCACATACACATGGCTGTGTACACATGGGTACCCAAACACACAAACCCATCCACACATGTACACAAGGAAAGTTTACCTTTATATTCTCTGCCTTCGTTCACTACTCAAATGTTTGAGAAAGCAAATGTTACAAACGTTTGAAAACTGTATGAAAATAGCAACCACCTGAGGTAAATGCATGTAACTTATAGAAAACAGTACCCATCTGAGTTAATACAAGTAATCTGAAGGACCCTTCCTGCTAACTTTACTTTCATTTGATGGTTTATAACAGATTTATTTTAATGTTCTAAGAAAAAATAAAGGGAGTCTTTTCCTTTCCCACAGTTATCAAACGACATGGAAGGATGTCTATCACTTCTACCTGTCGTTGAGAGCTCCTATAAAAAATCCCAACTTGGATAACTTTTAAGAAACACAAAGTATTTCCAATATAGCTACAATTAGCAATGTAACAGGCATTATTTCTTACAATATCCTCAAGTCTAATAAAATCTCTACTGCATTAAATTAAAAGCATGAAATCAAAAACCGGGACACTAACGATTTAAACAAAGTTACAAAGAGGAAGTCTAAAATGCAATAGTCCATTTACCAAGATGACTGTAAAGTGCAAAATTTTCCTGTTAGCATTCTTCCTGACTAGTGGAAGCCAGGCCTTGACACTTCCTCACGTTTCAGACAACCACGCTCAGGAGCTAAGTATGTTTGTCCCTAAACTAGCCACCCTGGTCACAGACATTGGTAATAACAATTTTGGAAGTAGAGAGCAGACACTTACACTCTCCGGTATCGTTGGGAGTCCAGTTACGTCAGGTGTGATGAAACAGGAGTGCTATCAGCAGAAAGGAAGCACAGGAGGAAAAGATTACATTTCATTTTCCATATAATTTGCAATAAAAATAAGAAAAAACACTGACTGGTGAAGGCCACAAACTAACATTCTGGACTTGGTAAATGGGAGAGAGTCTTAGATGACATGACAGAGCTAAATAGCTTCAATTATTACAGTCTAATTCAAGAAGTGATGGGCCCAAAATAGGAGCCTTTGAAACTGGCCAGAAGCAGAATAAGAATCTGTACAAATATTAAGACAAAAAAATATACATTACCAAAAGGTTACATATATATACATGTATTTTTGAAATATATTTACATAGATTCAAAAATGAAGGCAGACTATTTGAAGAGTCTATAAAATCTACCATCTCCTGGGTTTCTAAGATAAACTATAGTATATACACTTTGTAGCAAGTGTACTATTCAGAAAAAAAAAAATGAAAGATAATCTTTCACTAATTGAAATTTTTAAATGTATTTTCTATCTAAAACTATGACCTTATGGATTCACTAATAAATATTCACTTCCAGATTAAACAAAGCAATATCATCAGATATTTACATGAAAAGGATACTTCAGTGTCCCAAAGAACACATTATCTATCCAAATCAAAGCGCAATCATCCGACTGCTCTCGTTTTTGTTCATAGTTTGCTAAATGATTTAATGCCTTAATTATATAAGAATATATTTACTATTGTTTTATATCTAAAGATAGGACGAGAAATGCTCAACAGTAGTTTGAACAGAGCTGCACTAGTCAGAGGCTCTTTCACAGAGGCACAGTGCATAATTTTCCAGGGTAGAAGAAAAGTATGAAATGAATCACAAGATATCTCGTGACCAGAAATAATTGTGACAGGAATCTCATGCAATGAATATACGTCAGCATACTACTAAAAAGAGAGAATGCAAGATTAGTTCTATTAAACATCTTTATTTGGCTGTGTTTTTCATAATATTGTGCTCAGAACATTAGAGAAAAGAATATAAACAGAAAACAAATTCTAATTGATTATTGTTAATAGTCCATTTCCATTTTCCAAAGAACCACAGTGAATCATAAAGGCATAATGATCTCAGAGGAGTGATTGCAGAAGTCAGCATCCTGTTCACTCACCGGCATTAGTGAGGGGTCATCTTTCAGAACTTGCTCACTGGCAATAAATAGTTCTTGGTTCTTATGAGAGAAAAATGAGTATTTTACTTCAAAGGGGAAGCTTACATGAAATCATTCCAGTGTACTGAGGAAAACCCATGTTGCTACATCATCCACTGAGAGTATCTGAGTGACATTCATTATATAGGACATTCTAAATTCTGACCTGCTAATCTATTCTGGAAATGTCCTGTGCAAAGTTTTGCACCGTGTGTAGAAAGGCAGTGGATATTTAATCATTTTAAAGTACTTTTTAAGAATCACTTACATATTAACTTTTCACAAAATCTGCAATATTTCAGTGGTCAATAATCACTTCTATGAGTTCCAGTGAAGATGCTAAAGAACATCAGTTTAAAATGTGAGATAAAATTAGTCTCCAGGGCTGGTTCACAAGTACCCTGCTCCCCAAACTGCCAATCATTAATGGACAATACTGGATGCATAGCAATCTGCTATTGAAAGCAAAATAAGTTACTGAACTTCAGATGTATTTTACTAATAAATTACATAACTCTAGCTTGGAAAAACTGTTACAGACTATTAATCCAAAAGTCTAACTTGTCATTAGTTATATAGAAAGGTGTTTAACATCACCAAGCACTAGAGAAATGCAAACTAAAACTGTAATATTCCACTTCACTCCAGTTTGGCAAATATTCTAAAGCAAACAAAAGGAAGTGCTGAGAAAACTGTAAAGAAAACACTGATACACAGTTGGTGGAAATGAATACACAAAACCACTATGGGAAACAACATGGAGGCTTCTCCAAAGGGTAAAAACGAAACTGTCCTACTGATCTAACAATCCCACTCTTGAGTATGCACTCAAAAGAAGGGATATCAGTAAACCTGCAGCCCATGTTCAATGCAGTGATACTGCATGCCCTTGTTCATGGAAGCACTATTCACAATAGCCAAGAAATAAATCAACCTTAGCTTCCACCAATAGATACACATTTTAAAGCTAATTTTATTTATGCACATGCACAAACATGACAGACTACTGTCTAGCTATTAAAAGTAAAATGTTGTCGATTGTGGTAATATGGGGAAACTGGAGAATGTTTCATTAAATGAAACAAGACAAATAACCTTGATTTCATTCACATATCCAATCTAAAAATACTTAATAGAATCAGCAAGATATCACAGCATAGCGCATCAACAGGTACAGTTATCTTACTAAAAAGAAAATAAGGCTTTGGAACACAGTTCAGTGGGAGATGACATGGCCCTGGGTACCACACCAAAACCAAATACAGTAACAGACTGGAACACTTTGTAAAGGTGTGTTAGTATTTATGTACACATGCGTGAGGGTGTCTAGAAGGCCAAAGGCGGGCATCAGATCTCCTGGAACCAGCGTTAGATGCAATGATGAGCCACTGATTGGATCCTGGGCATAAGGCTATCCTCTACAAGAGTAGCCAAGAGTCTAACTACTGCGCCATCTCTGCAGCTCCCGAGTCCATTTTCACTACTGATTCATCCTCTACACACGCTGCTTCTGTTATTTGACTAAGCACATATATGCTCCATCACTCTTTGTGTATTTGGATTACATATAAACAAAATAGTTTAAAGAGACTGATGTCTTCTTGTCGTAAACCCCTCTGTTGCCCTCACTTCTCCCATCCCTCTACTTCATTCCAACTAACCATGGTCTCAACATTATTTGCATTTCAATGACTTAGGAATCTTGAGTTTCTCCTTACATGATCTTTTCTCTAGTTCTCACATAATTTCCGTTCTTTTTCATGATAGTCTGTCTGGGTGAGCAGATCATAGCTTTTCCTATATACTTCCAACAACCTATTTAGATAGCAACATTTATGCCTGTTGAAGACTTTCAGAGTTGAGTTAAACATCCCAAGTCTCCTGGACTTTCCATTCCATAGTCCCCAGTGGAAATTAATTCTATCCACTTAGGCAGTTTGCAGCAAATGAAAACACACAGAGAAAAGTCAGCAAAAGAGAGAACAAACATGGTCAAGCACATGGTAAGGACTTCCTAAGAGCAGGAACAGGGCAGGTTCTCGAGCCAGACTACAAAGGGCTTTGTAGTGAATGGAGAAGATGGTGTTCACTTTAGATGCTGACTAGAATAGTAAAACAGGTGTGAGATCAATAGTGAGACAGAAAGGAAAAAGCAATTTTGTAAAACTAAGCCAAAAACTTAGAGATTTTCTATATAAAATGGAAAGTTGCAGGCAGGTATGCTGGCTATTTGGGAAGCTAAGACAGAAAAAACAGAAATTGAACTCCCTCAAGACCAACATAGCCACCATGTATTCACTACTCTGCCTCAAAATTAAAAAAAATAATAAAAAGAAAAAGAAAATTTTAAGGTTCTTAGTCACTTTAGTAGTATCATAAGGGGTCCATCTCATGGGGTGGTTTTGGTTAGGACAAACTAAATACCACTATTCTGTTGAAGGACTTAGCAATAAAATGACTCCTAATGACATACTGCTATACCCCAGCATCAGTGCCTCACTCAGCCACCACCAGGCAAGGGTCTTCTTACAATAGATGGGAACTATAACACAGAGACCCAAAGCTGGACACTGTGCAGAGAATGAGAGACTCTGGAAAGTGCTCCCTGAAAGACTCAGATCTAGGCAGAAGAGGAAGCAGAAAGAGTTTAACAGCAAGAGATGATGACTCCAAGTAAACAGGGTCTTCCAGACCCCAAGTGACTGATGCACATAGAAACCACAGAGACTGTGTCAGCATGCACAGGGCCTGTACTGAGCCTGAAAAAAACCACGTACTGAGAGAAGGTAACGGACACAGGTCCCACTCCTAACCAAGAATCTATTTGCAATTGATACCTACTGGGAAAGGGACAATTAGTTTTCTCCCATGGAGTGTCATTGGCTATACCAACCACATTTTAGGGCAGTCCCCATACCTAGGTGTAACTAGCCGATATAAAATAGATTCCGTGGCGTTTTGTTGTGTGCCTTTGGTTTGTTAAAGTATTTTTTGTTATACTTGTGGGGTTGTTGGTTGTTTTGTTTTTTGGTTCCACTTCTGTTGCTGTTATTATTTCTGAGAGAGAGTTGGATAGAGGAGGGGGTAGAAGGAAGAGAGAGAGAGAGAGAGAGAGAGAGAGAGAGAGAGAGAGAGAGAATAAATATGAAATAGAATGGGTAGGAAGGTCAGGGATGATATACTGTATGAAAACAATGTCATATAATTTTAATTTAACATGTGTGTCTGAGGGAGAGTGGTTGCCTAGAATACCAAATACATGAGGGTCCATTGAAAATGCTTAAATTTCAAATAAAGTGAGGAATTACAATTATTTTAACATAGAACTTTATAGTTTAAGAATGTTTACTCTAATAGTCTTTGCAAGAATGAACTTAAGGGGAACTGTGTAGAATCAATCTCAATCAAACTGCTGACTGTGGGGACTTGAGAAACGGCTTGGACAGTACTGCTACTTGCTGACGGTGGAAGCAAGACAGGCATGTGGACAGTTATTTATGAGCATAGGAATTTCATTCTCACTCAAATCTGCAAAATGTCTTACATGAATAAAGATTTCAAGTTGAATTTCCTAAACTAAATTTTCTTGGCCTATTAATTTTTTCTTAGTTCTTGGAAAGAAAAGCACCCAACATATTCATAAGAAATAATGACAGTATCAAAAAATTTTAGCCTATTTTACTTGAAAAATTAACAAAAAATATGAATGAGACCTCCATACTTTGTTATTAACAATGTTTGATATCAACAAGCCCCAACAAATCCTGGGCATATCAACCCAAGCAGATGTAACTGGTGAAACTCACTAAGAGCATCCCAGCACACGGGCACAAGAAGCTTGTTCACACAAGTGCTGATCACAGTTCCAGAGATCGTAACTACCCTGGAAGGGGTGTTCACATGTAATGAAAGACAAGGACATTTTAGCCGGAATTCTGCACATTACTATGCAACTTTATCTTGTGATGCCCACCTTATTTTAGAAAAGTGTGTGTGTGTGTGTGTGTGTGTGTGTGTGTGTGTGTGTGTGTGTG
>NW_021604679.1:729874-730829 GCF_004785775.1 Grammomys surdaster
TGTGTGTGTGTGTGTGTGTGTGTGTGTGTGTGTGTGTGTGTGTGTGTTTGTATATATGCATGTACGTGCATCAACATATGTGCATGCATGTGTGCATACATGTATGTGTGTATACGTTTGTATAAGTTTTTTTATTTATGGATTTCACTTCTTGAAACTGGCACCAAGCAAAGTTAATACCCTCATTGACATTTTCATTGAAATGGGGTGATTTGGAAAATGACTGTTGGATCAGGTGTGCATTCTTATGTGGAAATGAATTGTCCCTGAAAACAAATTATGTACTCACCACACTCAAGTTGACAGGAGTGTTTGCCTTTGGTACTGGGTGGTTATAGAGTGATTTAAGAGTTTCATTCAAATCATCTTCCTGAAACAAAGAAAAGATCATTTAATAATTAAAACATTTAAGAAACAAATATAATTTAAAATATCTTTTGATATTACAAATGGGAACGAAAATGGTGTAGCCATAGCAGAAAATAATATGTATGGTCATTCCTCAGATAATGAAATACAAAATTATCCCAATACCAGCAGTTACACCTCCAGATATATGGGGGTAAAAAACAAATTCAAATGTAACTACAAGAATATGTTGTTTCGTTTTGTTTGAACTAAAGAATTTATGTATGCCTGGAAAGCTCTCTGGCACTATGAGTGGTTCTGATAAGAGAGGCAGCTGAACAATCATCCAGGTTAACATCTTATTCACAAGAGACATGAGGCCAATTGCATGCCTACTAAGAAATGAATGAGGAAACAACTTCTAGTGTACTCATGCAATCATCCAGCTGTACAACGGCAGCATAAGACTCCAGCCTTAAATGTACTAAGTGACATCAGCAAGGACAGACATGGGGCCACCTGTGTGGAGGGTCAAGGACTGACATGGGTCCACCTGTGTGGGGGGTCAAGGACTGACATGGGTCCACCTGTGTGGGGGTCAAGGACT
>NW_021604679.1:730839-775319 GCF_004785775.1 Grammomys surdaster
TGGGGGTCAAGGACTGACATGGGGCCACCTGTGTGGGGGTCAAGGACATATATAGAGCCACCTGTTTGGGGTCAAGGACATATATAGAGCCACCTGTTTGGGGTCAAGGACAGACATGGGTCCACCTGTGTGAGGACCTCCAGTTAAGAAGCCATATAGATGTCATGGTGGTTAAGAGAGGAGAGAAGAAAATGAAGTAGTAAATTGTAATTCATTGAGTACAGAATTTGGGTTTGTTTGGGTATGTTGTATTGGTGGTTAAAAACAATATGACTCTGATAGATATCATAAAATTATAATCTAAAATGGCAAAAACTGCTCATTCTATACTATGCATATTTTAACACAATAAAACAATAGAGAAAAAAATCAGCTTACCAGTTCCTTGGCCAAGTAATCTGCCAGAGTATTTAGAAGTTTATAATATATTTCAAACCATGGCAAGTAACTGTAAAAAGAATTTAAATGTATATAAAACACCTGAAATTTAGAACCAGTAAACAGATAAATGAAAAGTGAGTAGCTATTCTTAACAGCCGGTTGATCCTGATAACAAACTACACCCAGGCTTCCTTTTTCTTTACCCATTCCTACCATTAGCCACACCCGTTTCATTTTACATCAACAGCCTCTGCAAAATGACTTATTCCTATCTCAAAGCAACCACTGCTTGAGAGTACGGGAAGGTATTTATTGTGGTATTTATTGTGGTAGAAAGAATAAGTCCACATACCTATGGACACTTCCAGAAACAC
Organism: Grammomys surdaster; assembly: GCF_004785775.1. Classification (NCBI taxonomy): domain Eukaryota; kingdom Metazoa; phylum Chordata; class Mammalia; order Rodentia; family Muridae; genus Grammomys; species Grammomys surdaster. Next base: position 731,595 of record NW_021604679.1, read on the forward strand.
ACACTGGAAGAGACAGCATCTTCAAAAAATGGTGCTAGTCAAACTAGATGAACGTAAATAGATCCATACCTAACATCCTGCACAAAACTTAACTCCAAATGGATAAAAAACCTCAACATAAAATCAGATACACTAAACTTGATAGGAGAGATAGTGGGGAATAGCCTTGAACTTAATAGCATAGGAATAATCTTTCTGAACAGAACACCATTAACACAAACACTGACATCAACATTTAATAAATGAGACCTCAAGAAACTGAAAAGTTTCTTCACAGCAAAAGACACTGTCCTTTGGACTAGGTGACAGACTACAGATTGGGAAAAGATTTTTACCAACTATACATTCAAAAAAGGGTTAATATCCAAAATATATAAAGAACTCAAAAGCCTGGATATCAAGAAAACAATTTAGCTTAAAAAATAGAGTATAGATCTAAACAGTTTTCTCAAAAGAAACTCAAATGACTGAGAAACAAAGAAATGTTCAACATCCTTAGTCATCAGGAAAATGCAAGTCAAAACTACTTTGAGATTCTATCTTACATCTGTCAGAATGGATAAGATCAATAAACCAAATGACAGCTCATGCTAGCAAAGATGTGGAATAAAGAGAACATTCAACCATTGCTGGTGGGAATATACGTTTAGAGTCACTATGGAAATCAGTACGGCAGTGTCTCAGAAAAATGGGACTAGATCTATCTCAAGGTCCACCTACACCACTCTTGAGCATATCCCCAAAGGAGTCTACATCTCACCATCAAGACTTTCTTAACCAACTCATTGCTCCTCTACCCATGATAGGTAGAAATTGAAAACACTCAAGATGTCTCTCAATAGATGAATGCATAAAGAAAATGTGATACATTTATTCAATAGTATTACTAAGCTATTTTTTAAATGATATGAAATCCCAGGCAAATGGCTGGAACTAGAAAAAAACAGACCCCAAAAGACAAATATATGCATTTGCTTATATATGTGTATAACCTGTTAACTTAATGATAAGCAAGCTACAACCCATAGAACCATAGAGGTTACAAATGGAGCGAGGGACTAGGAAGTATAGCTAGATCTCCCTAGGAAAGAAATGCAGAATAGATAGTCATGGATGGGCAGAGAGCAGGGGAGAGAATGATACTGGAATGGGAGGATTACACAGGGAGAAGAGAAAGAAGAGGGAGGTAAAAGACAGAATATGGGGAGAGACAGCTAAAATCAAGAGCCATGTGAACAGTCACATGAAAACCTACCACAGGAGAAGCTTCCTAAATTACATACATATATAAAGGTGAACTACATGAAATCACCAAATAACAGGGAGACAGAACCCCAACTGGATATCTCATGTCACCAAATGAAACTTCCAGTACCAGGAATGAGTTATATCTAATTGAGTTGTACACCATAGGAGGAGACAAATGCATCCATCCCAAATCCAGAAGCTATCTCCAAGTGATATCTACCTGCAAATGAAAATTTAAGTTTTCTCCACCAGAGTCTTACTGGGGAAACAAAGTACTCTTTACGAGCAGGCTACATGTCCAACAGAAAATGAACTCAGTGGCATCTTTGGAAGTTCCTTGTCTCATTATACTCTGTACTGTTGCTGCTGCTCCTCCTTCTCCTCTTCCTCTTCTCCTCCTGCTGCGGCTAACACTGCTGCTGCTTCCTTTTTCTCTTCTTTTTCCTTTTTTCTCCTTTTTTCTTCCTCCTTCTCCTCCTCTTCTTCTTCTCTCTTTTTTTTCTTGATTGGTTGGTTTCTGTTTTTCCCTCTCCCTCTTCTTTCTTGCTCCACATGACCTCTGTATATATATTATGGCTTTGCTCTTGTGTTTTTATGGGATTCCCTAATGCGCAAACGAGTGGGTCTCCGCATCTGTATCTGTTTCTTGGGTCTTTCCCCTTTGTTTTGTCCCATTCTGATGTTTGCTTTTGTTTTATACTATCATATTTTATTTTAATATTATCCCTTAGACTCCTGCTTGTTTTCTACTGAGACAGACAGGAGATGGGCCCTGGTAGAAGGGGATACGGAGAAATGGGAGGGATAGAGAGAGGGAGCACCATAATTAGGATATATTACATGAAAAAAGTATTTTCAGTAAAAATAATTTGTTCTAATGAGACACATAACACTATAAGAATGAAATTCTTCAATTTATTTTTATTTCATATTCACAATTTTATCTGTATGGAGAAATTACTAGTTCAGGAAATTGCAATATAACCCATACTTCAAATATATGTGTCCAGGTAAGAAAATTCTGACCTAATCTGCTCTCAAATACCTTAAGAAGAAAAGAATTGTTTGGGTTCAGGTTCCCAGGCTACTATAAAAATACTATAATTTCCTAGTCATAAGGGATTTAAAGTTAGTTAATCTTCTTCTCTTATGGACAAAATGCCTGTGCAATCCTTTCAATCATCTTGCTCTCCTTTTTCATTGTTTTCATTGGTTAGCTACTACTCTCATTTTATTTTCAAATTATGAAGAGAAAACCTAACCTAATTTTCATTAAGCACCTAATAGGACTATTGACTTATTTTAGAAGTGATATATTAAATATATCTATCTTTATATTCAGATATTACATCAGAACTTCTTGGAGTTCTTATTTATGATAGGAATTTGGCACCTACATAGTTTGCTGCTTTGTAAGCATCCAAGAATACGAACTTTCATAATATCTCATCCTGGTACCAGGATGACTTTGTCTATAACAGATTAACATTATTTAACAAGCAGGTTTACCTTTATAATGGATTTCTTACACTCTCTTTGAGGCTTGCTATGATTTATATTTATGAGTGGGGAGTATAACTCAGAAGTAACAGTAAGTCCACTGGATGTAGAGGACAGAATCTAAGAATCCCAAAATCTATACTGTCATTATAGAAACTACAACTTGAAAATAAAGCACTAGAGATACATAGAACCAACTGCTATGTATTTTATATGAAATAGCTCATTCAAACATTATAGTAATAAACTAAAGTCTGATGGCCTTGTCACCATGAATAGTTTCCCATATCTTAGTATATTCAACTTGAATGACACTCTACTCAGCCTGCCCAAGTATTATGTGTCCCTGTCCATTACAGACAGCTAAATAAATTGCAACAAGTCAATCTGTTTTCAACTTTTAATTCTTTTGGAAACAGGTCCTTGATACACATCCTAGTCTGGTATTGAAGTGGCTACCCTCTTGACTCAGCATCCTGAATGCTGGGATTGCAGGCATTCACCACACGGCTGGCCAATGCTTACTTAGCTTAAGTAAGCTAACATACAGTCTCTGTCCACTGAAGGAAGAACAAAAGTCGAAATGTATGTTTAATATTCAAATATTAAATGTTAAATATTCAAATTTAATTTTACACCTTTTAAACCACAGTTGGTCCAGAAGGTAAAAATTTCTCAGATCCATTTAATTATTTTGTCTAACACTTTGGTAATCCTTGACAACTCTAGGTCCGATTGCTTGTATGTTGTTTATATTACTAGAAATTTTGAAAAGGACATAGCCTGCAGCATGGTAAAGCTAGCAGAAATTCAGGTGTGTTAATGCACAAGCTTAATCATAGTACTCATAATGACATTATCAATCCAACAGTTTCCTCTGAACATAATATACTTTTACTAAGACACAGATTTCTGAAAGATCACTCACTTTCTGACACATCAACATATACTATAACCACACAGAACCAAGTGCGGATATGCTGGTTCTCCTGAGCTGCTTACTGCAATAAATTGTTCACAATTTTTTTTAAAAAAATAACACTCGTAATCAAGTGGAATTAGTGTGTAAACACCCGGGTATGCTCCTGGGAACATGAGAAAACAAAGGCTTTTTTTTTTTCTGCAATCCTGCACCCATCCAGAGCAGAGGCTCCACACTGGCCATGTGCAGCAGCAGCCAGCCAGCCCAGGGCTCCGTTTTCTATACCAGCAGTTCTATGGCTTTGTTTAATGTAATAAACTGTCAGTTTCTAAATATCAGCTAATACCTCGGGAAAATCTCATTTTCTTTTCTCACTAGAAATCATAATACCTGGAATCTAGCCATACAATATTCCTCTAACAAAAGCCTGGAACTGAGACATGCTCCTTCGTGTGAGCCACGTGCTGCTCAGAGCATGCACTTCTCTCAGTTTCCTGTAATGAGGCACCTAACCTATTTCTCATTCGGGTCTTTTACCTGACTGATCCCTGAAGAAAACCTAATTCACAACTCATAAAGCAAGCAAGTGCTCAACAGAAAATACTACTTCTAACTACACTGTCTGATGTTTCACAGAGAGCGAAATAATTCCAATGTTTTAACAAGATTCTATTTGACAGTTTTGTGGCAAAATAAATAACATTCCTTTTTTTAAAAGCATTTTGTCAAAAACTTTGTATTTTAATATAACACATAAAATAAATATTATAAATCATATATGTCTTTCAGGGTAAGAAATGTTATGAGTTTGAAATTTTGGGTTGTTTGGCTTTTGTCGTTTCTTGTATAATTTCTAAGCAATATATGTTCAAAGTAATTTTCACTTACATATAAATTCTTAAACTGAATACCACTAACTTAAATTTTTCCTCTCTTTTCCCCTACTTACATACATATTTTATAACTAACAACAAGAAGGCCAGAAAGTTAAAACATTCAACAAAATGTAGAAAACAAATCTTTTTCATTTAAATATTTTAAAAGTTAACATGTTACCTCATCAACAAACTGCACGACTGTTACAGATTTGCAAATATATAAAATTTACACTTCTAAAAGGAGTAGTCTAAAGGATAACTGTAAGACTGTCTTAACTTTCCACTGAAGACAAGAGGCAAAAGGCAGACATACACACAAAATCAGGAGTTCAGCTGGTGGCGTCAGAAGACTCCCCAACACTTGGATTTCCACTATAGCGCTAGTAAAATTTTTACATCCTAAAGTCAAAGGTTAAATAAAGGAAAGGAAATGCTCTTTGTCAAAAAGTCGAGCAACTGTTACCAGTCTGAGAGATCAGCGGGAACCTAATGCAGAGTAATCAAATAAAACTAAGGCGACTGCCTTTCCTTAGGAAACAGGAAAGCTTCTCATTGCTACAAGCTGTTTGTCCACTAGAAAATTGACACAAAATGTGTAAAATTGAAACATTCTGCGTCTAGGGGATTTGTCCAAAGGAAGAGTGGGAAGTCTTCAAGTTTGGTATGAGTTACAGGTACCAAAGGGGACTACAAAAAGCCTTAAGCATAAATCTGCCTACCTCATTAGGGTATTTCATTTTGAACTCTTGGTGACGTTTTTATAGTTGTAAATTTTGGTTAATGAAATTAGAGGTGGAAGAGTACTTCTTGAATCTTTGCTAGCATATGAAAGCAATTCTAAACACAAGCCATAAGACCTAAGTTAGTGATCTCTGAGGACAGCTTTGAAATCTTGTTAAACCAGGACAGACACTTCAGAAAAAGAACTCAGACACACAGGCCTCAAATTAAATGTCATTTTAATATTAAATTGAACTGAACTTTAATTTTTCTTCTAAAAATTAAACAATATAAATAGAAATTTAAAAAGCATTAACTGGTTAAGTATTATACAATCATTCTAGGAGAAAAGCAACACATGGTTTTAGTGGCGTGCGTTTAGTTTCAACTTACCATCAGGCAAGAATAAAAGTGAAGGGCTGTTACAGGAGAGGATACAGTTACAGGAGCTCTTATGAATCACATTAAAAAATCCATGCATTTTGCAAATCATAAATACTGAGAGTTAATTTACACTTTAACTTAATAAACTGCACAAAAATATATACGTATACCTTTGGACATATGGGAAGAAGTCTGCAACATAAATGACACACTGCAAGCATTATGCATTACAAATATAAATAGGGTTTATTTTTGTTGATGTGTGTACGCTCTGTGACTTGCTGAAAAAAGCAAATTCGTCAGTAAGTTTCAGCTGTATTAAATACAAGAATTCCAAGGCGAAGGCTTTTCCAGTCTCACTGTAAACATTTCATAACGCTTCCTCGGCATCTAATCAGTCATAATCCGAAGAACTGCTCTCAGCGACTGTAAGCCTGCTACAAACGGAAAAGTCTGGGAAACTGAGTAGCTCTGTACTTACTCTTATATCCCTTCTCTGGCTCTTTCAACCAAAACTCTATTGACTCTGAGCTTTAAATGTGTATATAATCTATGTTATATGTGTGTATAACGTTTGTGTTAGCCCAAACTTTTTCCTAGTATAGTTTCAGTGTATAGTACAAATCTAGCAAACCTTACTTCAAGGAAATAAAAAGTTTTAGAAATATGTAACACATTTCCAACAAAGAAAACATTTTTCCATTTTACATGGAAATCAGAGCAAAGCACTAACCACTGGGTTCTTAACTGTCATAGTCACACTGTCAGTCTGATTCTTTTTTGTTCCAGGTCATTATTTAATATCCTCATCTTAAATTTCAATGGCACAGAACACTACTGCCCCATCTCTGTCCTTCAGCACTGCCCTGACCAGTGTCTGCCTGTCATGTCCACTGCAACACTAGCTAGATAACGTACATCCTGCAAACACACCATATATATCTACCTGACCAGAGATGATCTGGATACATTCCCACTAATTTCTAACATAATGGCTAAAGTTCTTATTATACTGATCATCTATATAATGATGGCATCTTAGAATTTTAGATCAGTAAAATGCTACATGAAACAATTTTTATAACTTTACAATATTTGTTTTATTTTTTAGAACTATACTATAATTACATCATTTCCCCTGCCCCCTTCCCTTTCCTCCCTCCAAACTCTGCCATGTACACCTCTTTGATCGTTGTAAAAATCCATGGCTTCCTTTTTTCATTAAATGTCGTTACACAGATACATTTATATGCCTGAACAACTGATCAGTCTATATACTGTTACTTGTATATATGTGGTTTCAGGCTGACCATATAGTATTGGATAAGCAATTTGTATGCTCTTTCTATTAAACTATCTTTATAGTTCATTAATTCTTTGAGAATTTTATCATTTTGTTTTGATCACATTTACCCTTCTCCTATCCCCAACTCTTCCCAGATCCACTCTCACACCCATACCACCCAAATTTGTGCTCACTTCTCTCTCTCTCTCTCTCTCTCTCTCTCTCTCTCTCTCTCTCTCTCTCTCTCTTCCTCCTTCCCTCCCTCCCTCCCTCTCTTTCTCCCTCCCTCTCTCTTTCTTTCTTTTTCCCTTTATCTATCTATCTATCTATCTATCTATCTATCTATCTACCTATCTATCTATCTACCTATCTATCTATTTACTCTGGTACTTATTGTCTAAATGTTCTTTAGAGGAGGGTCTGCCTTGGAGAAAATGGTCAGTCTACCTACCAGGAGTCATACTCTTAAAGAAAACCAAATTTTCTTTCCAAAAGCTGTAAAGGATCAATAGTTCCCTAGCCACGGCTTGAACTTCTTACCCATTTCCCTACTTCATGCTGAGACTTTTATCTAGCTTGAGTTTGCACTCATGTGCACGCTGTCAAAATCATTATGAATTCTTATACCCATCTCCCTTGTTGTGCCTGGAAAACATTGTTTTCTTGTAACCGTCTACCACTTTTGGCTCTACAATTTTTTAGCCCTCTCTTCTATGATGATCCTTGAACCTTGGGGAGGCAGGAAATGTGATATACACATGTCCTGCCATCTCTTATTCTCTACATGTTGACCACTTATGGATCATGGATCGCCATTTTAATTTTCACCTACTGAATGAAAAAGCTTCTCTTATAAAGGCTAGGAGATGCACTACTCTGTGGGTATAGTAGTCAATAATAAAGAGTCATGGTAATGCTATGTTCATTTAGCGGAGTAAGTATAGTACATTCTGTCTTAGGATATTATGACCGACCTAGCCACTGATTCTTAGGCATGATAATGGTGCTAGGTATGGGTTCAATCTGGTGGAGCAAGCCTTAAATCCAATCACAAAGTAAGAGGTTACTCTCATGACAGTCATGCCAAGACAGTCACTTAGTAGCTCGCAGGGCTTACAACTGAATGAGACACATGCCTACTTTCTCCTCTAGTAGTATGCATAGCATTTCCCAATACATGAAGTTCACAGGTAAATGGATGGAACTGGGAACAAGCATTCTGACTTAAGTAACCAAGACCTAGAAAGATAAAAATCTCATATGTGAATAGAAGCATTAAAACTTTAGATATGCATATTTCACTTGGTATAGCCACAGAGATCAGGAGAAGAGTGGGAAAGAGACTAGAGATGCAGTGATATACAGAGGGAAACAGGGTTAATTAATGGAGTAGGAAGCAGACAGCAGGGAAAACAAGAGACTGAGAAGGGATGGACCAACACTAAAGGCCTTTGAAAAAGCCATATAGAAACTGATTACTGTAGAAGTTTCCTGAAATATACAGACGATTATAAATGCAGTTACTCTATAATGGGACAAAACCCCAACTAGACAGCAAATAAAAAATAACAAAAAAAATAAAATAAAATAAAAAAGCAAAACAAAACAAAAAACCAGAACCATTAATGGATTATCGTTTTGCTTATATGTGTGAGGTATTGGCCAATCAGGTCCCAGAGACACCCCTCCCAAACATCACAGGAGATTGTCATTGCTCTTGGTTACTGTCCAGAACTTGATGACAAGACCCTGCTCCTAAAGACACCACATTCCTGCATTAATCAAGCAGAATAATTGACCAGAAACTGGGGATTTTTGCTGAAATGTAGAAATGAAAAACTAAACTAATGACAAAGTTCAGAAATTGAGGATATACTCTTTAAGGCATTTTTATAAGTATGTACAATTATATAATAATATAATTATTTCTATGAATCACTTCATAAAATAAACATTTATATGGAAACACATAACCTGTTAAATAATAACTTACAGTGATATAACTATTGTTTTGAATTTTTTATAATTTTACAACATATTGTAAACTATTCTCTTAAGCTAGGTTACATTTGCTTATGAATTTTTCCACATATGTAACTCTTCTTCCCTCAATCTTTTCATTTACTTATTCTTCAAACACCTCTTCAGACTATTAAGAGTCCCTTGAAGGCCAGATGTTAAGTAGATGCTGGGGAGACCAGAGCTACCTGTACCTATAGAGGTAACATTCTGCTGTAAAGAGCTGTTAGACAAGGGAGACTAGAGAAAGTAAACATCAAAAAAAATCATGAATATTGACACAAAAAATCTAAATCTTTTTATTATTTTTAAATTGATATATAAAATTAGTATAATATTTGAGTAAACATGCCCTCTTGTGATATGATTAAGTGACACTAATACATTCTCTGCTTCTTTAAAGCTTGTTAGCATCAACACTGCTGATACATCTCCACAGACTCTGGAAGAATTCAAGAGCTAAAACTACAAGAAACAAAAGAGCTCAAAAATCGCTTATTATCAAGTTTCCTTTCACAAGACTACGACACTTGATAATCTTACAAATAATAGATAATACAAAGAAAAGAGTAGATAACACAACATTCTCCTTGTGCTGATAAAACACTTAACTTGTGCTTCAGGGAATTGTACTGCAACACGGGCTCTCACCATGTAACCTATGCTGGACTTAAACTGTCAATGCTCTGATGCCAGTTCCCCACTGCGAGAATCCTCGGAATACCCTACCATGATGATAATAGACTCTTATTTCTCTGAAACCACAAGTCCAAAATACAACCCTTCCTTCTATAAGTTGGTTGGTTATGGTGTTATATCACAGCAATACAAAAGTAACTTACAAACAAGGTTTTTCTCATAAGATGTTAAACTGTAAATTGAGTGTCATTGTCTATTGAGTCTAGAATTTCCAGTATCTACATTATAATAATAAAGAATTATACTTTTTATAGGCTACATCTGGATTCTTTGTTTACCATGACATCTTACAGGAATTAAGTTTAAATGCTTTTTATTTCAACTGCCAACAATTCAAATCACAGTCTTATGCAAGAGGGACCATGAAATCTAGCAAGATCATCACATACTTAAAACCCCATTTATTTCCAGCTTATCGTCGCCACTGAGATAGGTAAGATTTATAATGAGCAGATATCCCTCCCTATTTTTCCAAAGAAATTAGAAATATAAATTTTACACAAAACTTCCTAAAATGAATAAGATTAACATCTTTTAAACATTTTAAAACACCCAGGGGCCTAACAATACTCTCTGACTTCTTCCCAACTGCAAGTTTGCAATCTTTGCCTTAAAACAGCAATTGGTTCACAAAGGTCACATGTGTATCAATGACAGAAAAGAGCACGTTAACTTTCCTAAGTGTTATCCTATTTACACATATCGCATGTTAATATTTGATTTTCAGTCCTTAAAATATTAGTTCTTCTAAGAAAAATTCTAATATGTTACTGATAAACAATTTATTCTGTATGTGGAACAGAAGGGAGACTATTACTTATCTTACTTAGATTTAGACTGAAGAAATAAAGAAAATTTTAAAAGCATTATGAAAAGTTGCTTTGTTTTTATTATTTGAGATATCAAGCATGATAAAGTAGAACAGAGGCACAATCTATTTTATAGCCATATTTTGATTATAACTACTCACCTAAGAATACACAAACAAATTCTGCCTCCAGATGTGAGCCTGCAGAACCCAAATCGCTGCTTACTTTCCATGTCTGTCAGGACGAAGGTAAAGTGCTGTCCAACCTGATTTTGAGACACCCTAAGACATAACAATATTATTGCATTAAATCTGTGCTGATTTCCTAAGATAAAAAGACAAGACTTATTTGGCATTGGCATCACCTTTCCAATATTGGAGTCTAGAAGCTGCAATGATGTTCTATAACTAGAAGGATCTTCTTCTGTCTAAATTATCCTACTTTTCCCAATTTTTGAGTCCCTGGATAACAAATCACGTTGCTTCATCCTCTAAAGGCGACCACCATCATATTGAATTGCTTCTTCTGTTGACATTCTCACTCAATGTACATCACACCAAGCAGTACTGTTATTTTTCTTAGCATTATTTTTAGAACTATCAATGAGCTGCATAATCAAATTCCAGCAAAAAGAATACAATTCCTACTAAAGAACCCTACTAGTGGTCTATAATGAGTTTTATCTGATTTTAAAATGTATAGAATAACACCAAATTACATGCTGCACTTCAGCATAAGGGATGATTAAAAACTAAACAAAATATTTACCTCTGCTTAAAATGCATCAACATACTTTGAGATACTAGCTCATAAAACCACAATAGAATTTCATGTTCTTTGTCCCAAAATAAAATACTGATGACACGAATTTCGGTTTTAAAAGAGTAATACAGATTTTGAAATTAAATAAATTACTACCAGTATTCTAAAACTATAAATTATTTTGTCACAGAACAACAGTTATTGAACAAGTACACATAAGATGGCCAGGACAAGTACATATCTAGTTTTATACATGTCAAATAAATCCTCCAGTGACTAATATGTCCTCTGTATTCAAGATTTATAATATCCTCTTGCAGTTTTTCTTCCTCTATTTTATTCTCACTATTGATTTAATACTATAATTTTGAAATTAGACAGGAGAGCAACTAATTCTCCAGAAATAAGGTAAGTAAATAATTTATCATCAGCAATATTTGTTAGTATCAACTCTCCCACTCTCAGATCTCTTTACAATCTATATACCAAACATTCAGTCTTACTAACATTTGGCAAAACATTTTCATAAAATGATTTTTAAAAACTTTTTACAGTACATTCTTAAAATAAAACTGGTAATACTGATCAGTCACATGAAAAACAATAAATGTCATTATTTCCAAAGAGGCATCTATTGTGCTAACTTCCAACTGTATAGAAGTTCAGTTAGTATTGGCAGCAAAATATAACCACAATGAGCTTGTTGAAGCTACTAGGGAAGTTTCCCACAGCCACCCTTAGTAACATACTGTTGTATGACACTGTTCTTAGAAACAACTAACAACAAGATCACAACATTGCACTGATGCTCTTCCAGTAGGATGAATCTGGAGCAAGCAGTAAAACTATAGCTTTAAAAGACCTTCTGAAGGTCCCAATCAAAGACCAAAGATACATTTTTCTCTGCTGGTGCTTACAATCTATACCTGACATATAAGGAGAGGAAACATAACCTGTGGCCAATGTCACTTTAAGAACGCCTATCTGGCCATGGTGGAGGAAGCAAAAGACAGAATAATCTGAAAGGCTATTTCATTGTAAGCATTATCTAATTCTGAACTTCACACCTGCCATATTTGCATACAATAAAAACAAAGATATATACCAGTTTCTTAAAATGTATATTTAATCATTTTGAAATATGTGCTAAAAGAAAAAAACATTATCTTAATCATTAACTTATACTATACCTTTCCACATCGAACGGAAAACAGAACTTGGGCACGCTCTGCAGAACTTCCTAAAAATGCAAATTCAAAATAATTTAGGAGGATGCTTTAGAATGTTTTTAAACATGCAGTTAAAACTTTTTTGAGACATTTTCAAGGGATGGATGAAGTATTTTTAAGACAAAGGCACAGGTTCTCAGACTGAAATAATTGATTATTAAAAAGGAATTAAGTGTGTGCTTTGGCAGATTGCACTGACAATGCCCGGAAGCCCCAGGAGGGAAAGGCCTGGCCTGAGGGGTATTAACACCCTCGCATCCCCGCTGGGGTCCCCTTCAACAAGGCCATATGGATCTCACAAGGAGCACTGCACCATATGGGCAAGCAGCGTCTGCTGCAAGTAGTACCACAGGCTAGCCACAGGGACTTTTCACAGATTCTGGCTCAGAAATATAAATGTTGTTTCAATTAAAATGCAGGCAGAGAAAAGGGAATGGAGTTGGCAGCAGAATGAATGACTAAGAGGCCTCTGTACATCCCACAACACAAGTGCTAAAAAAAATTCAAAGACTTTGTATAGATTCTAAAATACACATTTATATCTTAAAACACTTGTTACTAAATTTATTTCAAATAGCCACCTTAAATGTGTAAATAAAAACAATTATCTATTATAATATAGCTAATATTACGTATATAAATATAAAAACCAAAGTTTTATTAAAATTTAGAGATAATATTTATTAAAAATTACAACCAAGTGCAAACAGTGAGATAGTTGGAAAAATAAGGGAATATGTATTTTGATGTAGCTAAGCAACACATTAAAATTTAACTCTGAATCTAAAGTTCCACATATAATTACAGACATCATACAAATTAAAGGTAGAGGATCTTATAAAGGAGCAGAAACTGAAGAAAATTCCTATTAAGAAGCAAAGGAGCAAATATCTTACCAAAGCTGTCACTTCTACAAATGTCTTTTACCAATAAAACTAATACCCAGTAAAATGAGACAGAGCCAAACACATAAACCTATGGAATCACAGTCCAGAGTATTTCCAAGTAGAATTTTTTAAGTTGAAGATAATATATATATATATGTATGTTATAAGGGGGGTTGAATTGAAGAGAGGAAAATGGATGTATGTATATGTTACAATTATCAGTTAAATATAAAATACTGTAGAAATCCAATAGCAATACCTAGGAAAGCTTCAAAAGAACTCACAGACCAGTAAGAAGAAAAAAAAAAGCCTTCAAGCCTTAGGGCAAGTATGCAGGCTTGCTTATGAATATGTACCATTAAAAGTTTGAGCATAGGCCCATGTTTATAGAAAGTTATTTTACTCTTTATAATATTTTGCTAAGTGTAATTTAAAAAGTCACTAGACATAAAATAAATTACTAAAAAACAGCTTATTACAAATTAGGACAGTTGTTTTCATTTGACTGTTGCTTAATTGTTATCTTGTGTCTCATAATGTAAAGTCATTTACCATATTTACTACACCTATAAATAATGGTCAGATAAACTCCTACAAAATTAAGCACATAATTCAGAAACAATAAAAAACATTCAAAGTCAATGTCTACCTCTAAATATATGTATATTGGCTGTATATTTCACATCAATTTTAATGCTCAAATTAAAGAGGAAGCTTCTCACTCAGTTGCTTAATCTTTCACAGACGCCCCTCTTTTCCATAAGCAACATGCATACAACACACTTCTGCAAAACAGCCGCAGCTCGCTTCCCAACTGGCAGGAGCATCCCTCAGGGGACAAGTCTTTAAACCTCTTCACTCTTTAAAATTCAACCAGCCAGCAGGTCTATAGAACAGTGTATAAACAGTATAGGAAAAAAATCCTCCTCTCAGCCTGTCAGTGACAGAGCAGCTATGCTGTTGACAGTATAAGCAGGGGACACATAGATCAATAGCTGAAGTCCTACCGCTCCTAAGACTGGATTTCTTCCTTAATTACAGGTGCAATATAAACTAAAGTTATAAAGGCGGGGGTTGAACTGAAGAGAGGAAAATGGATTCCGATTCAGCTTTTGTTCCTTGAATCATTTTAATGAAAAGTGAAATTGTTAATTTTCAATTATCAATTGAATTTAATAATTTTAGTGATAATTGAAAATTATATTTCTACATATATTAGAAATAACTGAGGTTTTATCTTCTCATTCCCTCTCTATTTACACAGTCACACACACACACACACACACACACAGTCACACACACAGAGTTACTTTTAGATATGTATTCACAAGTTAATTAGGTTTGCCATACTACTACTCACCATAAACACAAGTTAAGTTTCCTGTGTGACTGAAAAAATTTATTTCTAGAGAAATTTCCTTAACCAAGAAAAATTTAGTTTCAGAATATTTTAATAAAAATATATTATTCTCACATAAAGATAATTGCTAACACATGTCAAAGATAAAAACAGAAATAACACAAAGAATGAACTAGAATATGAAATTATCCAGAGGAAAGTCACAGTGGGCAATAATGTATATTCTATACAAGTTCCAAAATAAGACAGCTACCTATCATATTAATGATTGGAAATAATTCATGGAAACTTCTTTATTGGGTGTATGTATGCAGCACACTTATAGCCTTGCAAAGAAATAGCCTTATAAAGAAGCCACTGCTGTGAAAGAGAACACACCCCTGTTGGATGGACAGTCCATTCACCAGGGAAGCTTCCCTGCAGTCTAAGCTGAAACAAGCAGTTAAGAAGTAACCTTTGCTTAAATATTCTAAAGTCCACGATGAAGCCCTAGATCTGCTTTGGACAGGCTGTAAGATTAAAGGCATCATTTCTGTAACCTGCTTCCACTTTCCCCACCACTTCCTCAGTAACAAATGGCAGTGCTCTCTGAGCTCCGTAATCTCTTTCCTGCTCTGCATAGGAAATGTGATCTACACCAGTGACTTCAACTTTATGTATTCCAACTTCGTATGGCTTAGGCATCTTTATAAAGTCCATAATTATCCATATATACTTCCCCAAATCACTTTCTGAATAGTCTAACATCTCATATTTATACTGTTTAGAATTGAAGTTTTCTGAGTTACAGCCCTTGAAAACATACAGTGACAGAATCCTCTCTAAACATACCCATCCAAAAATATGGCATCATTTAGACCCCTCCTCTCTTCCATACCTAATCAGTCATTACCAAGAACATTAACTCAACGTCCTAACTAGCCTGCTCCCCATAGCTGCATTTAACAGAATCCCTCTTTCAGTTAACCTCCAAACCTCCACTCTTGAGACTTTATTCAGCTAGGACAGAAACATACACAACTCGGGAAGTTGAAAGATGGAGTAACTGGCTCCTTTATTCTGAAGGTCAAAAGGCCCAACACTAAAGGTTTCCTGTGGACGATCATTGCTCCCCAATTAACACTATGAGTGATCCTAGAACATTGTTCAACAACAGGGTGCAAAATAACGAACACTTGAACACACACAATCAGAAAGACAAGGCAGATTATTTAGGCACTATTTAACTTAACATCTCCCTCTGGGAACCAGGGATCTTCTCTCCTGGTCTGCTCTACTAAGCATGCTGGCTTTGGTCCTTTCCATGTGCTTGTAGAGTGAGCCATGAGCTTTCAGTACATCACACAAGGATGCAGCAGCAATGACCAGCATCCAGTGAAGACAGCATCTCTACCTTCACTTTTCTAGAGCTTACTATGTGTCATCTAATTAAACCAAGAACCCCTTCCTGAACTAACCACCAAAGGAGGCGGTTACCTGTGAGCCTTGCACAGACATGCGTGGAAGCACCAGAATTCAGTCTCATTAGCTTTCAAAGGATCTTGACACAGGTAATTCTAGTAAATTAATGTTTATAAGGCTTTGTACAGTAACAGTATAAAATAATAAATTTATATTAAAGTTCTTAGTATAAATATAAATACTATTATATGAAGATTGTTCTAATATCCATAATTGCAATTTATGAAAAAAAATCCAGAATCACTTTTACAACCAAAAAAAAAAAAAAATTCTATCTGGCAATTTTAATTCCAAGTTTTCAAAAAGGACATGATTTTCTAAAGATAATATCTGAATATAATCACAAGTAAATATGCAATGATAACATGTAATCATTCTATTTGTACTTTATAAAAGGAGCTATAAACTCTACAACAACAACAAACATAAAATAACCTACAACCCAGCCACAGGACTTTGAGTAATATAACTGAGCTAGAGCCTGACAACGCACACTGAGATATGACAGGGCATCTGGGGAAAGTGCCAGGGAAAGTTTAGGACACATTCCACATTCCATCTTCTAAGTGAATATCACAACATATGGTGACTGAATCAGAGACACACCTTATTACCAGAGAGGGTATAGGAAATGACAGTCAGCCTGTTTAAGTGGCATATCCTTTAAGAAATGTTTTAAACTTACAGAGTCTATTTAAAACTTGAGAGAATGGGGAAAAACAGGCTAAACCCAATAAGATATTTTTCCTCTTACTTTTCACATTTTTCTATTTTGTTTTGTGTTTTTAATTAGAAATGAAACTCATCTTTACCCTTCCTCAAGTCACAGAAAACACAAAAATCTGTGTGTTTTTAATACTGATATTGTTTATATTATTAATTCTAATTGACTTCACTATCAAAAATTCACAATAAATTATCATGATTAGACTTCAGTCCATCCATGAGGCAGATGCAGTCAGTGAGGATGTGTGGAATGTATAGAGAAGACACAGTGCTGGTAAGATTGTGTCAACTTGACATAACTCAGGCCATCTTGAAAAGGGAACCAGAACTGAGAAAATGCCTCTATAAGCTGGGCCTGTAGACAAGTCTGTGGGGGTGTTTTCTCCATTAATGACTGATACAGGAAGAATCAGTACACTGTAGGGAGTGCCACCCACTGGCAGGTAGGTGGATCTGGGCTATATAAAGGGGAGTGAGCCAGTGAACAGTACTCCTGAGCGTTTCCTGCTTCAGTGTACACCTCCACGCTGCTGCTTCTGCCCTGATGTACCTTTATGAGGGACTATATGCTGTAAGATAAGATAAAGCCTTTCCTCCCCAACTGCAATTGAAAGCAAACCAGAACAGATTGTGTGTGTGTGTGTGTGTGTGTGTGTGTGTGTGCGTGTGCGTGTGCGTGTGTATGTGGATGGATGTGTGTGGGGGTGTGGGTTTGTGTATGTTAGTCGTACACAGTGACATCTCTGCAGTCTCCTGCCACTTCAGATTGATCTAATTCACAACTCAAAAACATGCTTATACACAAAAGGAGATGAGTACTGTACCTGCAAACAGAGGCATAATTCTTTATCTCCCATGCATTTAATAAGAGAAGCTTTTTAAAAGTATAAAAATGTATATAAAACAAATAAGGATCTAGAGATTTTAGTCAAAAATTCCATCAGAAAATACCTTTAATGTTTAGGGTTTTATAATTTTTAAATTTTTCTTACAAGTGATACTGTTTATCTTGAAGTTATAGCACCCTATTCTACCCACCCTTGTCTTCATCCCCTCCCCCTTCTGTTAGTCCCCTTTGTTCTCCAACAGTTTCATTTTTTATCACATATTATATACATCTATATAAAACCTAGGAACCACAAATGAGGAAAAAACATGCAAATATCTTTCTAAGATTGGCTTTATTCACACAATTTACCTCGAGTCTAATGTCTGTGCCTGAACTAGACATACCTATATTCCTCTGAATGGCTGACACAGAAGTCCATTGTGTATCTATACAATGTTTGCTTTATCCAGTCCTCTGTTAATACATATCTAAGTTGGTTCAATATTAGCTATTGTGAATATTGTTGCAATAAATATTGACAAACATTGTCTCTGCAGTATGTGACCTTGGAGTCCTCTGAATAAATACTTACATAATGGATTTATTTTCACACTTTTAAAAAGCCTCCATACTGACTTACATAGTGACCACCAACATTACATTCCCACAAACACAATAGAAAGGTTTGCCTTTTGTCCACCCCCGCCCCCACTCTCAACAACATATGTTGTCATTTGCTTCCTTATTGAATACCATACTGACTGGGGCGAAACGCAATTTCAAAGGAGTTTTGTAAAATGAGGTTTGCATTGAATCTTTAGATTACTTCTGTTGAGATATCTATGTTCATCACATTGCTCTTTTCCAATCCAGGAGTATGGAATGTCTTTCCATTTTTAGTATGTTCTTCAACTTTTTATTTTAAAGGATTTGTTGCTGCTGCTGCTGCTGTTTTGGTTTAGGTTTTGGTTTAAGATAAAGTCTTACTGTGTAGACAAATCTAACATTGAACTCTACCTGTCACTGTCTCCAGAGTGCCTGGATTAAAGACATGTGCCACAAAGTCTAGCTAGATATAAGTTTTAATTGCATATGTCTTTCACTTCATGAGGCAGATATACTCCAAGGTAGTCTACCTATCTGGCATAACTACAGCTAATGGAACATGTCCATGGGCTCTTTCTTAGATGTTTACTATTGGTATACTTTGACTATTGATTTTTCATTGTGTCCTGCCATCTTGTTGACATTGTTCATGAAATCTAAGAATTTTCTGGTGGAGTCTTTTGCTCTCTTATGTAAAAGCTAATCTCTTGCAAATAAGGACACATTGACTTCTTCCTTTTATACTTGTATCATTTTTATTTCTTTCTCTTCTGTCCTTACTCTTGCTAAGAATTTGAATATTGTGTTGCATAAAGAACGAAAATAAACTCCACCTTTGTCTTGTTCAATTTTCGTTTGATTTCAGACTGGGTATGAAGAACTGATAAGTAATCCTTTGCACATTCAGTGTTGATTTTGGAGTAGAGGAAAGGAGGGATTCCAATTCAGTGTGTGTTAGGAGGGAAAGCATGGCAATGGTCCAAACAACTGGATCTGTTTGGCCTCACATGTAAGCTGTGCTACCTGAGCTATGCCTGAGTGTGTGAGGATTGCACAGGTGCACACCCCCATTTCTCTAGTCCAAAGTCAACACTGAGTATGTGAAGACTGAAAACTTGACCAAGAAAACACAAACATGAGGCTGAATAAGATGACAAGGACAACCAGCATTTGGAACCTGAATTCAGTAGAGACAGAAACGCTGACAAGAACTCAACCAGAAATGAAGATAGAATTGAAAAAGTCAATAACCCAACTAAAACCTCAAGGGGAAAGTAGAGTGTATCAAATAGAACAACATCAAGACTTGGAAATAAAGTAGAAGAATTTGACCAATAAGCAAAAACAAAAAAAAAAAGAAAAGAAAACTTTAAGCATGGGAAAGGCGATGTAGAAATTGTGAGACATCATAAAAAGTCCAAACCTTCAAATTACGGAGAAGGTAAAATGAAGGAGAAGAATCTCAGGTTATTACAGAAATCCACAACTACTCAAAATGCAGAAAACAACCAACTGTGGGTGTCAGCCCCAAGTGTTACAACTACAACATACTCCTTACACCTAAGGCTCAGGGAACATCATAGAACAGGAGGCAGAACAATTGTAAGATTATGTTTTCTTTATATGACAGGAAAGCTGAACCTACAAAATCTCAACAAAGTGGTGGCCCAAACCAGTCCTGAACAATGATTAACACCAGTGGACATGCCAGTGTGGATGGAAGAACTCCCACAATGCCCTACTATGCCTAGATGAAGAGCTACAGTCAGGAAATAAATTCTAAGAGAAGAAGCATGCTTCCCTTCAGATGAGGCTTCTAATTTGTTATTCAGTATCAAGTGGTCAGTCTCAAAAAATATAACATATGATCTACACTAAAAGGAATCAGCAGATTGTATTTATAGATTTATATTAACATATGTAATAATAAAGAAAAAATAATTTGTGAGGTAGTTGGAGGAAGGGTTAGAAAAGGAAGAATGAGGGAAATGATTTAAAGACAGTACTCAAATATGAAGTTCTCAAAAAATATAAACACTTTGATAAAGAAAATTCTAAAGTCTTCCTGATAAAATATCTCCCTAAAAAAGCACAAAGTAGCTGTCTTCATGCCTCCTGAATTGAGTTTGAAGTGTATCTGTCAAGGAGCAGAACACTTACCTATTTGCTTGCTAGCTCCACTGACTGGACTGAAATAACCTTTTCAACCTTTTCGTCCTAGGGCAGCCTCAGCCTTTGATGGTGAGCCACACTTCTCAGAGCAACAGAAAGATGGATCCTGTGTTCTCAACCAACCTGCTAGTTTGTGCCGAGACTGCTGATATTCAGAATTATTAAAAGGTATATATTAGTGCTCATCACACTGTTGGCTTTATTAAATTTTGTGCATTGCCTTTCCTCATGAGCTTAACTACTTATTCTAGCATGCTTTAGAATTCCTCCAGCTTCTGAGTATGCTTATCTTTTCAGTTTAAAGGAGTACTTCATGTATTTTAGATATTTGAAGACAGCTTATAAGTCATGAATTCATAGTCTGTTATCAGGAAAAAATAATTCTTCTTCAAGGATAACAGATGGGGTTTTTTTGGACGGTGAGGTAGTCTTGGTTATGTGCTTCTTTAAGGATTTCGAATACATCGCCCAAGACTTTATGAATTTAAGAGTTTCTGCTGCTGCTTCAGTTGAATATGTAAGAGTGGAGGGCCCTGCTGGGCATAGGTGGAAGAAGAGAACCTTGACCACATGAAGGCTGGATGCCCCAGGGGGTGGGAATTTTGAGAGTGGGGAGGTGGGAGTGGGGGGGGTAGATAGAGGTTACATCCACAGAGAAGAAGGAGGAGGGGTGAGGGGATTGGGGGTTCCTGGGTGGGTGAGGGATGGGGTAAGGGGACAACATAGGAAATGTAAATAAAACATCTAATAAAAATTTTTAAAAAATTATTAAATAAAAATGAGTAACTTTTTTGAAAAAAAAAAAGAGTTTCTGCTGCCAAATCAGCTGTTACTGTTGGGACTGTCATTTCATGTGATGGCTTTATCTGAAACTCTCCCTACACTTTCTTCATTCTGTGTATTTACAGTTTTAACTACAATACAATGTGGAGAGGTTGTTTAGTGCCCTTGTCTGTCTATTGTTTTTAAAAGCCCCTGTAATTATATTTGGAAAATATTCTGCAATGATTTTACCCAAATGTATTGTTTCTCTTTAGCATTAAATATTTCTTTTCTATGTCCATAACTCCTAGATTTGTTCTTTCCATAAGTAACACATATCAAGTGGGGCCAGTTCACGCTTTATTAATTTATCTTTTGTCATTATGTGTATGCTACAATTCCTCTACTTAGTCTTCAAGTTTTAACGTTCTGTGCTCACTGTGATCATTCTATTGTTGGGGTTTCCCATGACTTAATGGAGTTTTTGTTTCCAGTTTTTCAGTTTGGTTTTTCTTCCATGTTTCTGTTGCTTTGCAGAGTCCTATTTTCAGATCCTGTACTGACTTCCTTGTTACATAAACTGCTGTGCTGTCATATAATATTTGTTTCTTCTGTCCTCTTTGATTTCTGTGTGTGTGTGTGTGTGTGTGTGTGTGTCTGTGTCTGTGTCTATGTGTATCTCAATGTATGTGTTAGCCCATTTGTATGTATTCTCTTTGATTTCTTCTGAATTATTTGCCTGAGATTTCATCTTGACATTTCCACTAGAAGCCATTACTGTGGGGTTAGTAAATTTAAGAGGAGCAGTATTGAGTGTGAGTGTTCATATTGTGTGTTATTTGCACTGAGACTTGGTTCCTTGGGGTTATGCCACTGGCTAGACTGTTTTTAATCACGCTTATATAGTGAAATGTTTGCAATGTTCAAGAGAATCGAGATTGTAGAGGCATTGAGGTATCTCTTTTTTCCTGCTACACTATTTGGAATGCCAATATTATTGTGAGAGACTACTGTCTTCAAAACAATTACTATCAATGGATAGACCATTACGAAAACACAGTAGTAGTCAAAAATAATCTCACTTAAAAGCTAATCATTTGTGAAGTACAGGAATGTTGATAAGACTGAAGCATACAGGAATACATTAGTTACTATGAATGAGTGGGAAGCAAAAAGGAAAAGAAAAACAGAGTAAGACTAGAAATTAGCACTGTGCCAATAAGAAAGTACATTAGTCTACAAATAAATATATTTGTACCCTGACTTCTCTCAACTGATCTCAGAAAACACATATGTTCAGACCTCAACAGTAGGAGGGAAACATACAGGAGAAAAAGAGAAGAGGGGAGGTATTGACAAGGCGTGTTAGACGGGAGGCAGTTTACACTGAAAGGGGAGTAAAGGGACAAGTTAAAAAACTGCAATCCAAGAATAATTGGAGGTATAGTAAAATACATGTGAAATAAAGGAGGGAAGTTAAAGGATTAACTGGGGATGGAGACGGGATGAGCAAGAGGAAGAGATGTCAGGTGTGACAACCAAAACTAAGGACATATTAAAGAAAGCCTGTGCAGAATAAGGTAGTTTCAAACTACAACTTTTTACAAAGGAGGTTCACAAGGTTCACCTTGCATGGGTGGACAATAGTGCTCCAGGAGACATGGGTTATTAAATAAAAGCCACAGGGCCAGAAATGGAATATTTCCTACTAGTCATTGGCCAGGGAATCCCCACAAGCCTCCAAAAGAACACTGTTTATGGCCATTGTCCTTGGTTACCCAACATAACTACACAGAAAGGCCCTACTCTTAAAGACACCATATCCATTGGCTGTAGGAGATCGAGAAGTCAGGCTCAAACAGACCAGGAAATGCCTCCCTATTGGCTAGCTTTCATGATGCTGGAATGTGCTATGCAGCCAGCCTTCTGGGTAAAAAAAAAAAAAAAAAAAAAAAAAAAAAAAAACATTAATGGTCTTATCAAGTACTGGACATGCGCGATGCGACACTGACCTTCCAGGTATGCGGGGCTCAGTAATCTAATGCTGGCACTACTGTTATGGGACAACTAACTGCTTTTTGGTTGGATATGAGGCCTACTCTACAGGAGGGAATTTCATGGCTGGTACTATAATCCTGATCAAAACAGCTTATGGCTATAAAGGTGATAGGCCCAAAGGTAGAGCCTGCTATTTCTATTCTGCTGGATAGTCATGCTGTCATGGATAGTCAAACTGTCTTCTAAATATTTATATTCACAGACTAGTGCTGTTCTTAAGCTTGTTTACAGAGCTTCTTTTTGCAGTGGACTGAAGTTACTGATCAAAGTATTAAGCATAAGAAACTGAGTGTTCAACCCTAATGGGATAGCTGTACACACACACACACACACACACACACACACACACACACGCACACACACGCACGCACACGCACGCACACGCACGCACACACACGCACACACGCACGCACGCACGCACGCACGCACGCACGCACGCATGCACCAAAGCTCAGGAAACACAGTGGAAAAGGAGGCAGAGAGAGCATAAAAGCCTAAGAATGGGAAGAAATGCTATGAAATACTGTCTTCTGGATGTAACATGTCTATCACTCTCATGAGTTCACAGCAGCTGTGGTTACCACAGGCCCCGTCTCTTACTGAGATGCTATTGGCAATACATAGTGGCTTGGGGATGGAGAATCACCCTTTATTGAGGTTGTGACCACTGACTAGTAGATGCTATGCTCCTGTGACTGCCTCATGCACATGCACAAATGGCAGCTCAACTTAATGAGCTGGCCAAAGCAAAAAAAAATAAAAGTTAGAGGTGGTGCACTCTAGAGGAAGGAAAGTGGATTTACATATCGTCTTTCATTGGATATATATTTGAAACTCTCAAAAAAAATTTTAAATTCAGTAAGTTAATATAACAAGACTGCTCTGAATCTCAACAACCTGCAAGCTATACAAATCCTGCCAGCCTGAGTTCTTTGAGATGGCCAAAGGAAAATGATAAAGAATAAAGGAGCTAGACGGCAGGCTACAACAGAGCAGGATAGAGCTAGCCTGGTAAACTGAAACTGGGTATTTAAATAAAGGATAGAAGCGAAGAGGGGCTCAGTAAGGATATAGAGTTCTAATACAATCCAGCTTCTAAACAAATTCCCGCCTCAAGTCTTCAAGAATTCCTTTCTGGGGCTCACTGATGTCTCTTACATACCTGGGCATTCCTTTTTGAGGTCAGGCCACAGGTAATGGTAATATCTGTAGGTGATCCTTCATGAATGCTGGCCCTGACCTCAGAAAAGTCCCCTGTGGACTACTGCACAAAATCTGGTCTTATCTTAGGTCAGGTTGTGAATGTTGGCCATAGGCCAGTGTGGTCCTTCCCCATGTCTGTCTATGTTGCCCCCTTAGTCTCTAGTACTAAGAAAGTTTTCACCTCATTTAATACTGTGTGGTTCTTATTCTAAATTGTTCCTATCATGAAAGATCATAGATTGACTCTGAGGACAATCATGCTAAGTGAAATAAACATCTTTCAGAAAATTCAAAGAAGCCTCTAAAATGGCAAGGTTCGCAGAAGCACAAAATAGATGGTGCTCACCAAAGATAGTGTAACATTCAGTTGTGCAAGCTGAGTAAGTTCCAGAGGTCTACTAAATATTTTGCTCAGGGTCACAATATCATGAACGGCATACAGTAGGTAGATCTCATGTACTTATTCCTACACAACAAAGATGCCACAGAAAAATGCAGACACACCCTTCCTGTTGTCTATATGAGTCTTCCTTAGTGCAGTTAGAACAACTACAATGGCAGTCAAAGAAGTCACCATGTCTGAATGATGTTCCTAGCCTTAAGTTACTTCCTAGGGTCATAAATGAAGCATGTGGAAACACTTTACTTAAACGTCCTTTATCGTTATTTATTTCTTTTACACTAAGACCAGGAAGCATAAGCACAAAGTTCGGCATCCACCAGACCAGTTACTTTTGTATTCTTAACACCAAGTTCACATATTTCACACTAACTCTCTGGTAGTTGTTTAAACCAGATCTTGTGCCTTAAATTCTTGTGAGTTCTTCCATTCCCTAAATCTTAATACTTGGAGCTATATATAACACAATTCTTCTCCCTCCTTATTCCCTACCTGATCAATAATCTAGTCAAAATTTTCTTCTTGAGTTAATTTGATCAATAATCCAAAAGAAGCTTTTTTAATTCTTCAGTTTACAATGCAAACCATTAAATGGCCCAAGATGGCCATCAGGAGTCATAAAACATAAAAGTTAGTATATTACCCATCTCTTACAGAATAGAAATAGCTATAAAAAGCCATAACAGGTAAGGTTATCAAAGTAACCCTTTTCACTATGGAGGGCTCTGGAGAAGTAAGTATCTCTGAGATCCTTGTCCTTAAACCTTATTCCTAGGTTTATTTTCACTAGTGAATTCTATAACGTCACCCTTGCCTGAGGAGTTACATCCTCCTCCTACCTGCAGTAGACTATCTAGGATAGTTAAACGGGAAACATTTGACCTTAAAGCTGTGGTCTTCCTACACTTCCAGATGCCTCTGTCCTACACTTAAAGGCTAATTCTCCACTAGTTTTGAATTTCAAAATTCACAAGCTTGATTTTCTTTGTGTACAAGTATATCAAAAGCTAAGTAACGCTACATGAATCCTTGTGTCTATGTTTTGTAAAACATGACTGTTAGAACTTAGTGTTACTTAATCTAGGCAAGCAGGCTTAGGATAAATGTATGTTTTATTATTCAGTATAAATCAAAATAAGATATAATCATGGATAAAACATAATGAGATAAACATCAAATTGTATAATATTTGGATAATATGGAAAGAAAACAATTCACATTTTAAATAAAATATTCGCTAGTACAAGCAGTTAAAGAAGTCAACATATTATATAAGAACCCAGAAGCTGATGTTTGCAAATAGGTCTATATAAAAAGGGCCAAAATTAGTGGTCTCCTTGAAATGTTCACATTAAGCATCCTAACATTATACTTTTCACAATTTAAAATGTCTGGCATATGTAAAATCTATTAAAATGCACATAATTTATCTGAATCAACATGAAAATATACCTAATAAATAATGCCATTCATCTGGCTCTCTTAGTTCTCCCTTAATATACAAATGTGTTTCTTTTCTCCAAAATGCAGCAGCTGGGAATGAAAGGAAGACTTCGAGTGATCATTTTTACATCATATTCCATCATCTTTTCACCAGTTTCTCTGAGCTTTTCTTTGAGTGAGTCCCTTTCTTTAAAAGGAGGTTTCTTTTGAGATCAATCCATATTTCCATAATCCACACTGCAGTTTCCTCCTCTTCTCCCCAGGGAGGACTAACCCCCACATCCCCAACTATGGCTTACAACTGTCATTAAGCCCTGTAACAATAACAAGATAACAAAAGAGCTGGTAGGCATGAGGGTAGCTAGTACCATATGTTGACCAAGTTCAGTATTTTTAGCTGATAGAGATTATTTTTAAATCTAAATTTTTTAATATAAAGTATCTTCCCATCACTTGCTCTCTGAACTGTATTTCAGGCAGAAACTTTAAATACCAATGAGCAACCTTATTCTTCTCAAAAGCATACCTACCAAGGATGCACTGAGAAAGGAGCAAACAATCATCAAATACAGAAGGGTGAAATCAGTTAGTGGGGACTCAACTCTTCCCCAATGCAACTTAAACCTACAGAATTTTCTTAAGACTCATTTTTAAAGCAGCATGCAGATATAAGCAAGCTTGATTACAGTACCACAGTCCATGTGAACCAAGGCGTTTATGTCAGTCTGAAGAGTCATTATCTCCATCAAGTCCATCTAGGTATCTTACTGTGTTTCCATCTTTTCAGATTCAACCATCGCCACCTTCTTTCATTTTAAATGAAAACTTAAATGTAGAGTTCCAAACACACTGACCAGCCCTCCACACAGGACTGCACACTGCTCAATCTGTTTGGGAGGATGACCTCACTCTGGAAAAGTCGTTTGCCCACTCTGCATCTCTCACACACAGAACTAAAGCCTACCTTTACTTTTGCTGACAAAAATGTTTCTGTAAGAAACTTGTATATATTTCCACCTGCATCACACATGACTTTATTCGCATAGGCTGCAGGGCACAGTGAGGCCTTCCTATCTGGACTAAATAATTTGCAGAGTTATAATAATTTCACTGATGTAAGAATAAAGATCCTACCTCTAGACACTCACTAAAATGAAACTTTTCACTCTTCAGCAGAGCAGTTATGTCATTTTTACAGGGCTTCAAATGTTTCTTAAATACTTTTTCACTGCAAATTTGTGAAAGCACAATTTGTGCCAGCAAATACCTAATCAATAAAACCAAATATAGAAAATATCATTGTCTTTCGAAATTAGCTTCCTATAGTTGGCAATGAAAATTTTAATTTCAACAATTCAGAATAAAACAAATATACTGTAAAACAAGAGTGTGATCATGTTTTATATTAAATTCTCTAACATTTTACTGGCAGAGGAAATAAATCTCCTTATAAGAGTTGACAATCTGGTTCTCTTCTTGAGACACAGCAGCATAGCAAGAACATAACACTGTATATTCCTACCAAAAGCATACTGACAAGACAGAATTGGCATTTTAAGGTTACTAAAATAGTTTCAAAATGTTTGGAATATGAAACAAAGTAAAATTTTAAATACAATTGAAATTTTTATATTTATCCATTCTCATTATCAAATCATTCTCATTATCATATCATTCTCAAATCCTAATATCCTTAAAAATTAACCAATTTGTCATATGTATACACGGAAACATATATGCATATGTGTATGCATATACATTCTCATAAGAGTAGTGAAATAAACTTTCCTTTCATATCGATAACTGGTTTATCTTAAAACACTCAGTTTTTAAAATTAATTTAATAGTCCATAACTGTTTCTGATCATTTCCTAATACTAGAATCAATAAATTATTTCTGAATAATTTAGATCGTCATAAATAAAAATCTTCACACAACTAAATAAAATTACAAAATACTCAGATACCAATGCTGCTCAGTTTTAATCATGAAAATCTTTGCATTATCCAAATCCCTTTTAAATCAAACAGGGAGAGAAAAATGAATGAATAAATACAACTGTAAACCGTCACATGCTTAAGAAGCATTCCTTCTAAACCACACAGTAAGACAGCTACACTTGGTTGAACATAAAAGACTGTGAAGTAACAGATTTTGACTGGCAGGCAGCTAGCTAGCAGCCTCCACGTTAGAAAGCCTCAAAAAGATACAGCCGAAATGCATACATGAAAGTATTTCTTTTCCTATGATAAACTTAACATAATTTAAACTTTCCAAATACTTCCTACAGGGCTTGCTAATGAATGGCATGTTACTAACTTATTGACATGATGACAGTGACTGTAGTGTGTGCCCTTTTCCAACAGCATTTCTAAGAGCAATGTTATTCTATGGAAATGAAAGAAGGAACCTGGTCAGGAACTTGTCATGAGTCAGTGATGAGCACTCTAACCTTCAAGCTGCAAACTCCCCATCGAGCTGTATCATTTACTCGCACTTTAATGAAACTCCACCATACTTACCATAGCCCTTGACACCTTTCTAAACTGAAGCTTACACAGAGCTCCTGGACTAGCCTTCCTAGAACATTAGTTACCTGTTCCCACTGTGGTCAAGATAACTTGATCTCATGAGTTTACTCAACTTCCTTTAATATGTTACTCACTCAGCAACCCAAACATTTATTCACACTTTATTATGTGCCAGCCACCATGACATGTGGAAACCAGGGAAAAAATGAGAGACAGTGAAGTAGGAAACAGGAAAGACTTGAGGTATCTAACAGGGGCTACAAGATCATACACAGGTTGCCATAGAAACTCAAAGAAGCCTTAGAACTAACTTCCAAGCTGGCGTTTAAGATTAAGGAGAAATCTTAGCAACATGGTAGTCCAAATAAGAGCTGGTCCAGGAAAATGAGGTCAGCATGCCAATGTGGATGATCCAACTCTCCTAAAGCCCCACCACTAGATTTAGAGCTATAGGCAACTAAGGACCTCTAAGAGAGAGACTCAACCTTCCCCAGGGATGAGTCCCTTGATCTGTGATGCAATCCCAACTGGTCAGCCCTAAAAACACACATGTGAGCAACACTAACTTGACTCAGTAGGTTTATATTTACATATTTATATTATGTTTATATTAACAGTAGTTAAAGACAACAGAAATCACATGCGAGAGGAGAAGGAGTCATTGGGGGTAGACCTGGGACGAGTGGATGACGGAGCAGGCTATGACAACAGGGGACTGGAGATCCTCAAAGCGTATTTACATATGTTTGAAATGTCATAATGAAACCTAGTGTTCCACATAATGAATAAATGATAATAAAAAATGTTTAAAGACCCTGAGGATGCTCTGTGTGGCGGTACACAACTTTAGTTCCAGCACTCTGGAGACAGACAAAGCAGGATCTGTGTGAATTCAAGGCCAGCCTGGTCTACAAAGTTAATACCCATTTGATCACTTCTAAAAACTCTTCCACAATTTCTTTCTCCAAGTTGATCAAGAAAAAAATAATTGCAGCTATTCATATACAGTACCAGTAGTATACAGTAATAATGTGATATTTCAACTTAAAATGTTTTTAAATTATGTTTCCAACCTGGTCTCCAAAGTCCTCTGGGAATTTCCACAATACCACAGGATCTGCAAACAATTGACATATATTATTAAGAAAAATTGGAAGATGTTTATTAGCAATTTTGCTAATATTCTTATAATGATCAATTCTGATTTTTTTAACACAATTGTAATTCATTTCTCTATTTTTATAAAATTAAATATTTTGACATTGGGTTTAAATAATCTTAGAAAGAGAGTCAAATAAAATTTATAACTCAATCAAATTATTAAAAAACCATTCCTTTTAGTAAGCTATTTAGTTGCATGACTCTGATTTTAAGGTTCTAAACAATGCATTTTCAATATAACCACTTATAAAAACACTAGATTGGATTGAAATAAAAATATGAAAGTATAATAATAATAATAAACACAGCCTCAGAGACTAAACCAAAGCAAATTGTCCTAAAATTCCATTTTACATCCCAATTAAGAATGTCTGATCAGCTCTATATCAGTTTTAAACTCTCATATTTAAACTCTAAAGTAATATTTAATTAATACACAAGCTACTAGGCAGATTTAAGACAGCTTTTTAAAAATAAACTTCATTTTGCAAATATATTTTAAGAAATAAAATATAATTTACATGTATATTAATGTCTAGATACAGTATAACAAGTCAACAGCTTTATAATGTTCACACAAGTTGTTTATTTTCAAATTTCTAAAGTCCCCTTTTTAAAGGTGGCAAAGGATAGTATTGTTGGCTTTAATTGGCTCTAATAAATATTTTGACCATGTTCTTAATTCTACCCAAAAAAATAAAGCTGAACATTTCAAATGAGATTTTAAAGGGTCACTGAAATGGGTTAGTAGTATTTCTGGAAAAGGCTGCTGATAAAACTAACACGCCAAGTGCTGCCAGTCTGACAAAATCTAAACTCCACTCCAAGTAAAGGACTCGGTGGCCCAAAGACTGCCTCTACTCTGTGTATCCAGTTAGTGGACACCTACAGCTCTACTTCACAACTACCACCATTTTACAGTACATTTTTAAAAATAAAAATCAGGGTGCAGAATTTCTTAACCATTAATTCTAAAATCCATTAAACAGGTAGCAACACTTTAAGCATTCACTGTCTAATATAATGCTTGCACTTGTAAGTTCAGTGGGGTTGTTTTTCTAAGATTTTAACTTTCAAACAAACAAACCATGCTGTCCACAAAAATTTTAAACTAATAATAACTAAGGAATTAAATTTTTCCACATAAAGCAATGTAAATAGGCCATGTAAGACATCTTGTATAAAACAATATAGTAGAAATTTATGAAAATTTTGCAAAGACAAACATCAATCATTCATCATCATCCACATAAAGCAAACGCTTGCATTTCTGAAATTCATGTGAAAAAACATCCAAGATCAGCTGAAAACCCTCAGGCAGAATTATTTTGCAGATCCCGTAGATAATTACATTCCCAAGTTGTATACGTTTATGTAGTACTTTTACCAAAACTAAGGGCTGTTAAGATTTGAATGTTATAAAACAAAAATATGCAGGAGAATTTTCATGAATAAAGTAAGACAGTCAATCGATGGTAATAAAAACAGATCGTCACACAAAAGCAGGCTAGTGACAAAGCACAGAACGGGCTTCAGAGCAGACACAGCATCCCTCTCTATCCACCGCATCTTCACAGGCGGTGCACTTGACTGTGGCTGCACTCCGCTGAGTACGCTTTAGCTGCTCGCTTTCACACACCCCTTGCTCGTCCTTTTTCTCTATATACTATACTTTCACAGAAGTGAAACAAATGACTGTATGGAAAGGTTTATTGGATTAAACATCTAGTGGAAAATATCCTATTTATTTCCATTAAAATAATCTCATCCTTCAGCAGCATGCAAAACAGTATTAGAATCCTGTGCGTTCATATTAGAAATGGATTAATTTAGTTACTGCTTATGTGGTTATATTCCAACTACAAATTTATAGCAACCTTTCAGTGTACTGCAAAGGAACAAAAGACCTGAGAAAAATAATCCAATTTTACTACTTCAAACAAAGCATGAGTTTTCTCTTCCCTGAGGATTATCTTCAGATCCTCAACCTGATCGCCAGGGCCAATTTTATGCTGATCTTATGGGTGAAGGGATGAGAACTGTGGGTGGGGCTGTAGAGTAGCGATGGGGGACATTGTGCTGTTCTTCCCACAGCCACCGAGTCCAGGGATACTCCATGTCCTACCTAGAAGCACTGCTGCTGACGGGAAGAACATGGAACTTCATTCCCACAGAATCACAGCATAAGTACACAAAGTTTGACTAAATCAGTAATCTTGTAGATAGCAATAAACTACTGTTTGTGTATGAGCACAATGGTTTTAAATTATAATTTTTGAAATAGAAAATAAGACAAACTCTGTGATTCAACATTTCATATTTTCTAGGCCTTAATGAAAAAATTAAAATACCTGAAGATACTAGTGTGGATTACACTAAACTACCAAAGAAAGGATTAAAAAAAATCCTAATTTCCATAAATGAATAAAATCTCTGATTCTGAATAATTCAAAGATGAATTTTATATATATAGTTTCTTTATAAATAAGGATTTAGAAAACCACAACTCAGACACTATATACTTCTGGAAAAAGATAGAATATAATATCTTTGTATTTTGGTTGAGGAGTAATTTGTTTCATTTTTACTTTATGTATATAAATGCTTTGCCTGCGTGTATGTATGTGCACTACATATGTTCCTGGTGCCCAAGGAGGTAAGAAGAAAGAAGGAATTTCCTGAAACTGGAATTACAGTCAGGAACCATACGGTTAGTGCTGGGAACCAACGGGGATCTTCCACAAGCACAGCCAGGGCTCTTAACTGCTGAGCCGTTTCTTGAGCTCTTCTGATTATAGCGTTTTCCATGCTTGATTCATTTATATTGTAGCATGGTGTTTATGTACAAGGTGAGTGGAGTCAAACTTGAGAACTTCTCAGTGTCACTATGCAGCTAGCTAATTAAGACTGGAGCTTTGTTGGCTGAGAGTAAGGAGAACTTAACCTCAAATTCTTCCCAATAATAAGTATCTTTATGGACCATCTAACTAAGTTCTACCTACTTCATTCAAAACTAAACCTTTGCCTTCTGACTCTCCAGAGCATTCGTGGACAAAATGTCAAAGACTGTCTAGGTTTTGTGCAAAGCATTCTTTTATAAGCAAGATTATTATAGGACAACTCAAATCAACTTGAAGATTCCTTCATTTGATAAATTCAAAAAATGCTGCTAAGAAACAAATGTCTTTTGAAAATAAATGAATAAAAGTTATTAAATAAAAATGAGTCACTTTTTTGAAAATGTGTTTATTTTTTCACCTATACCATAGTGAAGTTAAAACAGGATCCTTACCATTTACAGAGAAGAGAAACATTAAATAGAAAGCACATATAAGTAGCTTATGGTGGTGCGTGCCTGTAAGACCCCGGAGGGCTGCTATGCCCTGGCTGAGCCTTTCCTATGCCGCTGTCTATTAAGTAACATTCTGCAGTTCCTCTAGGATCAAAACATCCTGACTAAGGCATGGTGCCCCAGGAACGGAATTTACACTTCACATACTATTGCCCTTTAGTTGAGTTCCTGTTTTCTCCTGAGTTTGTATTTTTCCTTCCCTGGCTTGGTGTATATATTGAACCTGCCCAGTAAAGGCATTGGCATTCTCTCACAACAGATGACCAGAGTCTGAGTATTTCTTTAATCCCCCAGGCCTATACCCGAGCTCGATACTGCGAGCTGTCACACATGCCTTTACTCCCAGCACTTGGGAAGCAGACCTCAGAGGTGGGAGCTCTGTGAGTTCGAGACCAACCTGGTCTACATAGTGAGTTCCAGGACAGAGAGACTATGTCTCAAAAAACAAAAATGTGTGTGTGTGTGTGTGTGTGTGTGTGTGTGTGTGTGCGCGCGCGCGTGCGCGGTTGTGTGTTATGAATGACATAGCATTTGGGAGGCAGAGACAGGTAAAGATCTTTAAGTCTAGTCTAAGATAGCCAGGACTACAAAGAGAAGAACTCCTGCAGAAAAAAAAGGGGGGGGGTAGAGATGGGCAGGAGAAAGAGGGTGAAGGAAGAGGGAGGGAGAGAAGGAGGGAAAAAGGACAAAGGACTAAAGTAGCCCATGAGGAAATGTAACCTAATTTAGAGTCACTGAATGACTTAATGAGTGGAGGCTTTGCTGGCTAGTTTATGTCAACATGACACAGGCTAGAGTCGTTTGAGGGATGATAACCTCCATTAAGAAAATGCCTCTAAAGATCAGGCTGTAGATAAGCCGGTAAACATTTTGATAATTAGTGATTGGTGGGGGAGGGCCCTACCCATTGTGGGTGGTGCCATCCCTGGATTAGTAGTCCTGGGTTCTATTTTTAAAAAGCAGACTGAGCAACCCAAGGGAAGCAAATCAGTAAGCAGCACCCTTCTTGGCCTCTGCATCAGCTCCTGCCTCCAGGTTCCTACCCTGTTTGAGCTCCTGCCCCGACTTCCTTCAATGATGGACCACAATGTGGAAATGTAAGCCAAATAATCCTTTTCCTTTCCAACTTGTTTTTGGTTTTGGTCATGGAATGTCATGGTGTTTCCTAACTAAGAAAGAGATCCTGCCAACTGATGCTATATTAGCCCCAATGAATGTAATTATCACTAGTGGATAATTTGGGCAGCAGAGAATATGGACTGGAAAAACAGAATGTATGATGACTCGAAGAATAAAAGAAAACCAAGTATCATTTGTAAAAGTAAGCAAAATTTACCATATCAAGAATAGAATGAACATAGTGGAACATGTGTCCTTGTTAAAAACAAGGACATCCTGAGTTTTGCAGGCAAGTGGATGGAACTAGAAAATAGCATCCTGAGTGAGGTAACCCAGACCCAAAAGGACATGAATGGCATATACTCACTGATAAGTGGATATTAGCAAAAAAAAAGTTCAGAAAATCCATGATATAACTCACAGACCGTGGGAAGTGTAACCAGAAGGAAGACCCAAGTGTATATAACTCAAACCCACTTAGAAGGGGAAAACAAAATTATCATGGGAGGAAGTGGGAGGGAAGAACCAGGGTGGGAGAGGGGAAGAAGAGGGAAAGTGGGGAACAGGATCAGGTATTGTGGGGTGGGAGACAGGAGAGAAGCCCAGAGGGCCAGGAGAATGAATTGAAATATGTAGCAGTGTGGTTTGGGGGAGCAAGGGGAACCTCTAGAAAATCTCAGAGACCAGGGATGGGAGAGGCTCTCAGGACTCAATGGTAATGACATCAGCCAAAATGCCCAACAGTGGCAAGATGGAACCTGAAGAGACCACCTCCAGTAGATATACATGGCCTCCAGTTGAG
This sequence comes from Grammomys surdaster, assembly GCF_004785775.1. Taxonomy (NCBI): domain Eukaryota; kingdom Metazoa; phylum Chordata; class Mammalia; order Rodentia; family Muridae; genus Grammomys; species Grammomys surdaster. The sequence continues at coordinate 766,923 of NW_021604679.1, forward strand.
GCAGGGGACCACCCACCCATCTTCAAAATTTTTGACCCAGAATTGTTCCTGTCTAAAGGAAATAGAGCCAAAAATGGAGCAGAACCTGAAAAAAAAAGGCCACCAAGTGACTGACCCTTCTTGGGATCCATCCCTTTCGTGCACACCAAACTCCAGACACTATTACTGATGCCATGTTGTGCTTGCAAACAGGAGACTGGCATGGCTGTCCTCTGAGAGGCTCAACTAGCAGCTGGCTGAGACAAATGCAGATACTTACAGCCAACCATTAGATTGAAGTCAGGAACCCCAATGGAAGAGTTACAGAAGGACTGGAGGAGCTGTGGGGAAATAAAACCCCAAAGGAACAACAGTGTTAACTAACCCGGACTCCTAGGAGCTTCCAGAGACTAAACCACTAACCATAGTCTGAGGGCACACGGGTAGAAGAGGACTGCCTTACTTGGCCTCAGTGGGAAAGAAAGCACTTAATCCTGTAGAAACTGAATCACCCCAGAGAAGAGGGGTGCTGGCTGGGTGGGGGAGCGCCCTCTCAGAGGAGAGGAGGGGTTGTGGGAGGGATGATGAACTCAGGGAGGAGGAATCAGAAAAGGGGGCAACTTGTGGAATGTAAATAAATAAAATAAAAATTTGAAAAAGAATATAATATAGTAGGAAGAGAGTATGAGGGGATGAAGCTGGATTGACAAGAGAAGTACCAGCAACTAAAGAAGAAAGAACATCCAGGGAGGACAGAGCAGCTGCCATGCTTGGGCATAAGGGACATGCATACCCTTAGAGATGAATAAAGAAAACAAAATTCCTTGAGTTCTTTATATGTTTGGATATTAGCTCTCTGTCAGATGAAGGGTTAGTGAAGATCTTTTCCCAATCTGTAGACTGCCATTTTGTCCTTTTGACAGTGTCCTTTGCCTTACTAAATCTTTTCAGTTTCATGAGGTCCCATTTATTAATTCTTAACCTTAGCGCCTGAGCCATGTCAGCCAGTGCCAACCAACATGTTCAAGGCTGTTTCTCACTTTCTCTTCTATTAGATCCAGTGTGTCTGGCTTTCCATTGAGGTCTTTGATCCTGATCCACTTGGACTTGAGTTTTGTGCTGGGTGATAAATATGGATCTATTTACATTATTCTACATCCATTTAGACTAGCACCAACTGTTGAAGATGTTCTCTCTGTTCCCTTGTATGGTTTTGGCCTCTTTTTCAAAAATCAAGTGTCACTAGGTATGTGGGTTACCTCTGGGTCTTCGATTCGATTCCATTGATTGACCTGTCTGCTTCTGTGCCAATACCATGCAGTTTTTATTACTATTGCTCTGTAGTATAGCTTTAGGTCAGGAATGGTGATTCCTCCTGAAGTTCTTATACTGTTCTCCATTGTTTTGACTATTCTGGGTTTTTGGCTTTTCTATGTGAATTTGAGAATTGTTCTTTTAAGATCTGTGAAGAATCATGCTGGAAGTTTGATGAAAATTGTGTTGAATCTGTCGATTGCTTTTGGAAATATGGCTACTTTCACTATGTTAATCCTGCCAATCCATGAATGAGGGAGATTTTTCCATCTTCTGATATTTTCCTAAATTTCTTTCTTCAGGGACTTGAAATTCTTAACATACTAGTCTTTCACTTGCTTGGTTTGAGTTACACCAAGGTATTATTTGTGACTATTGTGACTATTGTGAAGGGTACTGTTTCTTTCTCAGCCCGTTTATCACTTGTATAAAGGAAGGCTACACATTATTTTGAGTTAATTTTGTATCCACCCACTTTGCTGAAGGCATTTTTTCTCTGGTATAATTTTCCCATCACTTATGTATACTATCATATCATCTGCAAATAGTGACACTTTGACTTCTTCTTTTCCAATTTGGAGACCACCCCCAATAGCCAGACAGGACTGAGGGATAGGGACACCAACCCACCTACAAAACTTTTGACCCAAAATTAGTCCTGTCTAAAAGAAATGCAGAGACAGAGGTGGAGCAGAAACTGAAAAAATGGTCAACCAGCAGGCACCAATCCCTCACACCTATCCTCTAAGAGGCTCTACCCAGCAGCTGACTGAGACAAATGTAGATTCCCACAGACAAACATTGGATGGAAGTGGGGACCCCTATGGAAGAGTTAGGGGAAGGATTGAAGGAATGGAAGAGGATAGCAACCCCATAGGAAGACCAACAGTGCCAACTACCATGGACCCCTAGGAGCTCCTAGTTACCGAGCCACCAACCAAAGAGCTACACTGGCTGGTCCAAGACCCCCAAAACATATGCAGCAGAGGGCTGCCTTGTCTGGCCTCAGTGGGAGAGGATGAGCCTAATCCTACAGAGACTTGGTGTACCAGGGTAATGGGGGGGGTGTCCTCTTAGAAGCAAAGAATAGGGATGGGAGAGGAACTTGGAAGGGGGTCAACATTTGAGATGTAAATAAATATTTAAAAGAAAATAAAATTCACAAGTGCTGCAGCCACAGCAAGGTGCTGGCCACAAAATGACAGCCAGTTACAGACAGAAAGCCACAGGAAGAACAGCAGGGCAGGGGAGAGAGGCAGACAGACAAGCTGTGGGATAAGCACTGGGCAGGAGGTTTGTGTCCAAGCAAATGAACAAGGCTGTACAGAACAAAGGCAGAGGTAGAAGATTCAGCTACACTCCCCTTTCTTTGATAACAATATGTATTTGTGCATGCTGACAGAAACCAATGACATAGTGGAAAGCTAGCCAAGAAGAGACACAAGACCCTTAAAAGGACAAGAGAAGAGTAGAATCCTAACCAGGATAACAACCTAGAGCTTGAATAGAAATAAGAGCATTTTCTGCTGTTATAGGAAGAGGGCGTAAGAAGTGCAATTCTGAGTAAATTTGAGGAATTGATGTGGAGGATGTAGGATTTATGATGTAGGAAAGCTCTCTGAAGCAAACTGGACAAGGAGGTATGAACCAGTAGTTCATGCTAAGTATTCAGTTTAGGTAATGGTTTAATATGGCATTGAAGACTAGGACTTTCCATCATGGCAATGTGGGAGAGACATCTGGCAGATTGAGTCAACATTTAAGTTTGTCAGTCATAACTGATGAAAACAGAACTTAAATATGTGAGTAGCTGTAACTATGAATTAGTTATCACATACTAACTTCAAATGAGAAGTAAACTTTTTTTGGTAAAATCCATCAAACTATGTATTTACCAAAATATGCAAGTGCATTTTAAAAGGTATATTTTCAGATGCATGACTATTTAGAAACAACTGAGAAGCATAATAGCAAATGGAAGCACAAACAACATAACAAGATGTGGCCCTGGAGTGGACTTTCTCCTCACTGCATTGGGATGATTCTGTCACCACCAGAGACCATGCTGAAATCCACAAAATCAACCCACCTTCCCCCACTCTGGGCTCAACTGAAGAACAGCCTCATCTGCTGACCTAAATGTGTCCCACAAATGCTCTTCTCGTACAAGTGCTATTGTGTAAGAATATTTATAAGCATATAGACCAAAGTAAAAACTATAATTTCTGTCAAATCTGCCAAAGTGTTTCAAACTAATAATTATTGTGACTTTCTATCCAACCTGATGGCAAAGGGTTTAGGAAATCATCCTACACAGTTATTTAGGGCCATGTTGAAGCTCCCAAGATCAGAACAATCAATGTTTTGCATTTTGCCCAGCATGCACCACAGCAAGGCAATCTTTACAGGACAAATATCACTCATTCTGACAATCTAGTAACACAGAGCTGTGATTCACACACCCACTCCAAAAAAGTATTAAGAATTATGTAACATCACACATTTTAAGAACACAAACAATATTAAAAATAAAAGAAATTCATTTCTGATCATTTGAATTAGAGAACATTCAATCCCAATAAAACATATAGTCAGATGTTTGAACAAGTTATCTTAAAATTAACACATGATAGGTGATAGACATGCCAATTACCAAGGTCTGATCATAACACATTGAATACATCTATTGAGATGTCAGAGCTGTCCAATAAATGTGTACAAATATTAAGACAACTGAAATATATACTGTAAAACATATCAATAATACAAAACTTTATTAACTTCTTAAGTATCCGGTAAGCAATCGCTTCTCGGCCTTTTGGCTAAGATCAAGTGTAAGAATCTGGTAAGCAATTCTCTTAACACCAGTGTGCAACAAAAAATACAGGAAAGCTCTCATTAAAGCCCAGAATGCTGGATCCTATCCATGAAACTTCTAATCCAGCATGGATGAGTCTAACACGCTCCATAGGGTCCTGATCCTGCTCATCCTACAAGAATCACACCTTTAGAACTAATACCAGACCACATCCATCTTACAAGGATTAGCACTGAGGAAGTTAATATATATTAGCTATAAATATTCTAAGCTATGTCAGTAATTCAGAATCCTCTGTATTTTTTGAGGATTTGTTTCTGTGTATATATACACACAGAATCCAGAAGAGGGGGTGAGATCCCACAGTGCTGGAGTTACTGGTGTCTGCAGGATGCCCAGCTTGTTATGTGGTGCTGAAATCCAAACTCCAACACTTCTGTTTGTGAAGCGCATGCTCGTCGTAGTCTCAGCGCTATCTCTCCAACCCCTAGTGTACTTTTATTATGTACATCTACCCGAGTGTCTTCACAGAACTAGGAAAGCCATCATCAATCACAGCAATTACATTAAGAGATGATTCCATATATATATATATGTATATATATATACATATATATATATATGAACACTACTGAATATTTTGAAAATAATAAATCATGATGATAAATGTTAACATCATAATTCTATTTCTAGGTCCCAGTGAAAAGAATCATATCAAAATTGAAATGCTACATGGCATTTGCAGCTGTGCAGCCATGGAGGACTACAATCTTACATGTATACACACATACACGTCTGTTAACATTCCCTGTCCCTCATGTATGTGTAAATGTACAGGCATTCCACCACCTAGATTATCAAGAGGGATCTTTCTATATGCCACACTCTTATCTATGTGAGGAAATACTTTTTGCTATATTTCTTAGGATGATTTATTTCATGATTTATTTTTATTTTAAATGGTTAGTTCCATCTGAATAACTGGGAGGATAGACGAACACAAAGAACATCTGTGACATGAAGCCAAGACCTCTCTTTTCATTGTTAACTCATATTTTCAAGAGAAAGTTCATGCTAAGATATGACAGAATCTTAGGATTTTCTGGATGAAGGAGAGCCCTCACCCAGCCTTTTCTGCATGCAGACGTAGAGCTGTGTGTCCTTTGTCTCCATGCTGGACACTAATGCAGCAGGGGAGGCACAGGTGTCTGTGTCTACTGTTGCTCTGTTGCACTCCACAGAACAGAGCTCTTTGCTCACTCACAGGGCCATGGCTTAAAAGACATTCACAAGCGGGATTATTTTACTACTGTCTAAGAGAAGATATTTTCAGCAAACCAAATACTAAAGTGTTCATTCAAAGAAAAAGTCTAAATTCAGATTTCATATCAACAGTACCTGAGTGTAAGGAGACCTAGAAAAGGCTATTAATCACTAATAGTACTCAAACACCATTTCAGTATGTCAGTAATAAGGCTATCATTTAAAACCATAAGTTTAAATTATATATATAATTGCAGAGTAGTGAAAACCTTATTTTAATGTTTTTTATAACCAGTTGCAAAAACAGATCACACATGTATTTATCACTTTATTTTTAAATATACATATTTAAAGCAATTTTTAAAATGTCCTCATTTTTTTCACTCTCTTTTTTTTCTTTTTTTTTTTAATTTCTTTTTTTTTCACTCTCTTAAAAATGCACAAATGCAATTATCACATAGAGTCCAATTCAATGTCCCCTTGTTGATGGCCTCATTCTAAAGTCATCTGGATAACCAGCCTACTCTTGTATACATTGCAACCATACAACAAAATTTAATTCTAGCCTTTCTAAATGTTTCTTCTAGAGTGATATAAAATTCATTTCATAACTCAAAATAATGATGCTCTTTTTGCTTATCTATTAGCAAATTCCAACTGGACAATAGAAACAGAACTTCAAAGAACCTCACGAAACATAACCCAGCACATCAGGGACATCACTGTGCTTGCTCCATTCCTTTTATACAAGACCTATTATGATAAAATGAAACCCTCATCAATCACCTGATAGAGTAATTCCAAACTTAACCAAACAGGGCTAATGGGTGAGAATTGAATTGAAAACACCTTGAGAAAGAAAGCAATTTCTTTTCTTCGCACTCCTCTGAAGCTGTGGGTGATCATGGTAATCGAACCATCAACAGTGAGGGGCCATCTGTCCCAAGGGCCCTTCAGGAGAGGTTTTTTTTTTAAATCAACAAACAAAAAGGGAAAGAATTGCTGTTGCACAGATGTTCAATCTTGATTAATCTATGACAAGGAGACTACAACTGAGAATCAATGTTTTGACATTTTTCAGATACCAATCATTAAAAGCCAACACAAAAGTTTTTACAAGAACACAGAAGAAAAAGTGAGGAGCTCGCTTGTGGAAAGATGCTCTGTGATATAAACCTGACAGACCCAGCTAATAATGCAGCATGCCCTCATCATCTACCATCATGATTCCCTCAAAGGTAAGAAGAAATGCTTTAAGGCAGTGTTAGTTGTCTATGATTCTTTGTACAAGGTATGACTTTAAAAGACATATTCACAATATTCAGTATATTTAACTTTTTGAACTAGTTACAAGAAATAATTTTATCATTCTGAAATATAAATTTAACCTATCCCAATGTTTATTTTATTCATAATTAATTTAAATAATGTTCATATTACACTAAATATTATGAGTTGAAGCACAACTTTGGTCAAAGGCTTTCATTTTTCACACGAAGGTAATGCAGTACAATGTACTCCTATACATAAAAGAGTTTTTAGTCACTTTAAAATAAAGAAGAGATAAGAATCAGAATCATACTAATTATAAAAAATGAACTTGCAGGCAGGCAGGCAGGCAGGTAGACTAAATAGACCATATATAATAGATGTGAGATATAGTGAACTGAGACAGACATAAATGACAGCAATGTTAAGGAAGCACAAGAAGATGAAAGCTGAGGAGAGAGAGAGAGCCCAAAGATAAAAGCGAAAAGGAGGGAAAGGATCGAGAAAGAGACAAAGAAAGGAGGAAGGAGTAAGGAAGAGAACAGGGAGAGAAAAAAACATAAGGACAAGAAAGAAGGTGGGGGAAGAGAAAAGGAGAGGAACAAGGAGGGGGAGGGGAAGGGGAAAGTTTTAGAAAAATAAAGCACAGAATGTTAACTTTCTAAGTCAGTTTCTCTGTTGCTATGATAAAATACTAAACAAAAGCCACATGGAGATGAGAGAGTTTATGAAATCATACAGGTTCTGGTACAACATCGAGAAAGTCCAGAGCAGGAGCTAGAGCCAGAAGCACAGGGACAGAAACAAAAACAAAGACCCTGGAAGAACCAGTGATGATTACTGGCCTGTGTCCTCTGGGTTGCTCAGCCACACCGCCTGAGAGTAGCACTACCTACAATGAATTGCACCCCAACTCTCTCATCAATCAGTAATCAAGAAGACACCCCACCACACACAAACAGGACAGCTTGACAAAGGCACTTCCTCCACTGAGGTTCCCTCTTCCAAGGTGGCTCTAGTTCGTGTAAAGTTGACAAACATTAACCAGCACAGTAACATAAATCTACTTAGAATTCTAAGATTAGACCAAAAGAGAGGAATGTGTGAAATGGGAAAGAAGAAAATAATGAGAAGAATTAAAAACTTCCCCAAAGCTGATGAGGCAGAAATCTGCAGAGTGAGATGCTAGACACATATCACAGTGACACTACAAAATATAAGACATGGCTATTTCTAAAGACTTCCAAGAAAGAAAAATACTGTATTTATAGGTTTGACAGCAGACTTTTCCAGAGACGTGATGAAAGACAAAAAACAGTGGAATAAATACTCAAAACCTCTAAGAGTGTGTTACACAAAAACTGTATGAACAGGAATGTTCATATACTTTCAGAACTGAAAGGAATAACCGTTGGTAAAAGACATAAACAAAAGTTAACGTGGCAGAATACAGAACCAGCTTGCACAAATGAATAGCTTTTCTATATACCAACAACATACAGAAGAATGGACACATTCCTATTCACAATAGCCTCAGAGAGTATCTAGGAATAAACCTGACCAAGAATGTAAAGGACCTCGACAACAAAAACTTTAAGCCTCTATCTCAAGAAATATTTTAAAAGAAAATGGAAGGGTGATAGGAAATAGGCAGGTAGATCTCTGAGTTCGAGGCCAACCTGGTCTACAGAGTAAGCTGCAGGACAGTGAAGGCTACACAGACAAACCCTAGAAGGAAAGGAAGAAGGGAGGGA
>NW_021604679.1:775719-776624 GCF_004785775.1 Grammomys surdaster
CACACACACACACACACACACACACACATCACTGAATACCTCCTCACCCCAACCCCCACTGCACCGGAGTGGTAATGGATGGTGATGGATGCCGGGGCTGCAAACACAGGTAGTCATGCCACACGGAACTTTTACCAAACAAACCACACCCAGCCCACTTTCCATATAGGGGAATGACGTTTCACATGGTTGATGTGCCCAAGAAGGAAAGGACAAAGCTAAGACTTGCCTTCAGGAGTCTGGGGAGGGTCTTTGTAGTACCCCATCTCCAACCATCACACCTTCAACAGGCCCCAAATGATTCACTTAGCACAAATACCCCACTGCTCAACCCATCTTTCTTTCTTGTGTAACTCGTCACCAGAGTATCCTTTCTGGAAACTTCTCCTCATTCTTCAACATCTAGAGGAGACCCCAGCCCTCGTCTCCTTCCAAGCAAGCTCATTACTCCATTTGAACTGTTTTCATAAAGAACATTCTAGAGCTATATATTCAAAAATATCTCGCCCTCTCTAGATTCTGAGTTCTTCAAAGATCTGGAGTTTATCTGCATCCTCTTTGAATGCTTGAAGCCTTGTACTGTGCAAAGCACACAGTAGGTGTGCATTAGATGTCCGTCAAGTGGACTGGTAACATCTACGAACTTGCTGTTTTTCTAGGGACACATGGCACATGCACTTAACTCAGGGTAATTTCTTGTTTCATTGAAAAAATATATATATAAAAACAGGACCGAAGATGGAGTTTTGTGGTACAGAGCTTGCCTGATACGCACAAGACTCTGGGTTGGATCTTCAGTACTGCAGAGACCCAAGGATTGGAGGGAAGAGAGAAGAAGGGAGGGATGAAAAAAGGAAGAAAAGGAAGGAAGGAAGGAAGGAAGGAAGGAAGGAAGGAAGGAAGGA
>NW_021604679.1:776724-783627 GCF_004785775.1 Grammomys surdaster
AGGAAGGTAGGTTACAGAGCAATAGTAATAAAAACATTTGGCACTGGCAAAATGCAGACATAGACCCAAACTGAGTATAAATAACTATAGCAATTTCGTATGACAAAGATGCCAAAATATATGTTGGAGAAAAAAATATCTCTAATAAATGGTCCTGGGAAAACTGTATATCTATATGCAGAAAAAGAAAAATGTACCCTTATTTATCACCTTGCACAAAAAATAACTTCAGTCTCCATCTACTGCAAAGAGAAGTTTCCCACAGACAAAGACTGCAAGAGCCAGAGGTAGTGGTGACTCCAGGGAGAGAGTGTCTTCCAGGCACGGCAGTACAGACTCACTAAGAACCACCACATGCTACACATGCACAAATTCACACCAGACAAAACCTCACTGTGGAGAAGAAAAAGTAGGCACGATGTCCCATCCTTAATCAAGAAGCTGTTTACACTGATACCTCACAGAAATGGGAAAATCAGTTTTCTCTAATGGAGTGACACTGGGTAGATCAACCGCACTCTAGGGCAGGACTTAGGCTCAGCAACTATCGGCCAACACAAAAGGAACAGATTTTTAAAATGAGGAAAAGATAAAATAAAATAACTTTAGGAAAAAATCTTCCTAAAAGGTATTCGGAACTGTCCTGAACTGAAAATAGGCATATGTCTTTAATCCTTGAAGTCAGCATTATGACTAATAAATATAAAGACAGTACTTAAAAAAGGATTAATTTCCTAGAAGGGGAAAAAACTAATAGTCTGAACATACATACTAATAATTAATTCCTAGAACCCATTTTCCTTATTACATAACATTACTTATTGAGGTTATAATTTAAAAGAGTCAACAGTACATTCAAATGGAAAACAGGGATTGCCCTGGGAGGCAAGCTTATACTGACTACCTCTGAGACGTTCCAGGAGGACACCAAGTTTAGGACAGCTGACCATGTAAGATGAACAGATAAGCATAATCACACAGCACTGGTGATAAGAAGGGCCTACCCATGTATATCAGGCTCCGTTGTATCCCACTAAAGCAGACAGAGCTATATATCTTCCCTCTATACAAGGAAATGGCTCCAGGTCTTCCAGCCTCCCTCCTAATTGTCCAATCAGCATGACAGTACAACTAAATCTCTCTTAAAATAATTTAATCCTTTGCTTCTCCGCATGAAATGGCAAAGAGGAGAATGAGTAGTTCCCATAAGTAATTCAAAACAAACCTCACATTCTGTAGCTATTTCCTTTGCCTCAGACATCACTTCCTATATGGAATGTAGTGTTCTCAACTCTTGTCAACAGAAGGACCTAAGTAACAGCACTTGGGCCCAGTGCAGACATCATTGGGCATGTGGGGGTTTGTTAGTTGGGTGGGTTGGTTGGTTGGTTGGTTGGTTTGGTGTGGTTTACTTCCCCCAAATAAGGTTTTCTTTACTTCCAAAATGATCCCTTGACTCCAGTGCATACATTATTAGGCATCTGTAAATTCTTTTTTTACTTCCCCCAAATGAGCAATTTGCACTTAGAATCACTGCCCTAATTTTCCTGTAAAGAAAACAATCTCAAGGCCAGAAAGCGAGTTCCCTGGTTAAGAGAACACTTGTGTTCTTCTAGAGAACCCAGGTTCAGTTCCCAGAACTCACATACCAACTCACAGCTATCTGTAAGTCTACTTCCAGGTGATACAACTCCCTCTTCTGACCTCTGCTGGCACCAGGCACACACATGTTCTAATTACATGCATACTAGAAAACATTCATCCACATAAAATAAAATCTAAAATAATAAAAACAAATAATATAATAAAAACAAATAATAAAAAATAAAATAAAAAATAAAAATACTAATCTAAATAAGGAAATAAATCTAAAAAAAAATGTTCTAAAGAATGGAAAGATTTTTATGCTCTTCAGATTTCAATCACTCATAGACACTACAATTAAAACCCAGAGTGACATGCAGACAGTGTCACATTCAGTAGGCTTCAGATTGGACAGCATTTGAGCTTTCAAATTTTCTGTTTAGCAATGTTAAATAGTCTATACAGATATGCAAAAAAATATGAAAATCTGCCAAATCACTTGTAGTTCTAGTCCTTCAAACCTGCCATGTCACAGAGGAAACAGAAATCTTTGCAGAGAGGCACTAAGTACAAACAGCCGTCTTCATGGACAGCCAGGAGTTTGCCATCTCTTTACGGCTGAGCCTCTTAGCCTGTGCGCCTCACTGTAGGAATGGATGAGGCAGCAAAGCCTGCGGCCTCAGAATCCCCTTTGTCATGCCTCCTTGCCGTCTTTACTCTTCTTTCTCCTTTAGTCAGCTCCTAATCACGTGAGTCCTTTTCCGACCATGGTTCCTGTCCATGTCTCCTCTTCTCTCTTCATCCACACTAGATTCCTATTACCTGACAAGTCTTCCTGGCACTTGGCTCTTCAACAGCTGTCATACATGAATCCTAAAATACACATGCTCTCCATAGGAAAAAATGTCCACAGACTCCTTAATGCTGACATGAACAAAAACTCCTTAAGAACCTTGCCACTGATGATTCTATCAGAGATTCAGTGTTTAACAATACATAGTTCCATATATTAAGACCAATTAATTGTGGCAAGATTCCAGACTTCCTGATTGCAACCTTCCTATTCAATATAAATGTCTACTCAACCTAGGCACCTTATCTTTCATACATTTGTTCCCAGTTCCGAGGATTAACTTATACTCCAACACACAGTGAAACCCTTTCTAGAGACCCTTTCCTGTTTATACATTCCAATCATTACTCTGAACTTAAGCCATGAGGTCTTTCCAGACCCTAACCTGCAGCTTGTTGCCTTTGTAGGCATGTCTACAAAGCCTGCATTATGCAATTAAAATATTTCATCTTCTCATAACTAAACCTTCCAAAGTCAAAAAAAATCATGTTTTGTACTCTAGATAGTTGCTCCATAAAAGTAACCTTTTTGATTTTTTAATTGAAGGTTTCCATTCTTACTCTCTCTCAATTCAAGGAACTTCTATAATTACTCACTAAATATCTATTTGTTGAACACAAATTTCATCGTTTTATTTTGAGAATTACCAATACTGATCTAACATAAAATCTGATTATGATTTAAATGAAATATAATCAAATGCGGTATAGTAGTATACTAGATGGTGGTCATCTAGACGCAAATTTAGACAACTCTAAGAAGATACACCTCACTTGAGAAAAATATCTTTATCAGAATAACTGTAGACAAACCTATAGGACATTTTCAATTGATATGGTACCTCCTATGGGCAGTTGATCTGAGGTATACAAGAAAGCAAATTTGCCTGATCAAGCCATCAGGCAAAAGACAGTAAACAGCACTCTTCCATGACCTCTGCTTCAGTTCCTGCCTCGAAGTCTTGCTCTGCCTTACTTCCATGATAAGACTAGAATGTTAAAATCTAAACCAAATAAACTCAAATACCTTTCAGTCATTGTGTCTTCTAACAGTAATGAGCAGGTGGTACCAAGGAGACTGTTCTGCATTCTTTTCAGGACAAGCTTTTCTAATAACATGCACATCAGCAAGGAAAAGCAGTGCTACTAAGACAATACATTTTATGAAAGAAATGGCAAACACTAAATAGAAAGACACTGTCCCTTGAACTAGTCTCAAAGTGTCTTTAATTGAAACATATATCATAGTAGGTTCAGAATCAATTGTAAGATCTTAATTATCACTGATGTCACCAAAGAGCTGGAATTTTTGTGAATTAGAACAAATGTTTGTCATGCTAAAATTTAAAACTTATAAAGTAGCAAAATAGGAAAAGCTCAAGCATACATTTTACTAATCATCAGAGTAACTTCATCATGTAAATGAGTCTCTTAAAAAATTCACTATAAACTTTTTAAAAATGGAAGTACAAACACTCATAATGTTTCAGCATCATTATAAAAATAATTTTCACCTGCATGAACTGAAAACTGTAACTCACAGTATCCAAACTATGCACTTTGAGAAACAGAGGTACAGCACACAGAATTTAGAAAACAGAGTAAAAATAATTTTTAAGATTTATTTTGTGTGTGTGTGTGTGTGTATATATACATGCACATTTGTCTAAATTTATATGCACTGAGTGTGTTGTACTAGGAATTCAGAGGATGTTAGATCCCCTGAAACTGAAGTCATAGGTGGTTGTGAGCCACTTGATGTGGACGCTAGGAACTGAACCTGTGTCCTCTGCAAAAGCAGCAAGTGCTCTAAACCACTTAGCTATCTCTCCAATCCTATAATTCACTACAAAAATATACTCCTTCCTTATAGATAGAAAACGTATTTTGCAGTTATTTCAAGGTTAAATGCATTTAGATAATTTACGTAAGTGTTCTGACATGTTTGGATAATGTACATGACTGGAGTACATCTACAGGACACAACAGAAAGTGCAAGCCTGTGGTAGAAGACAGAGACCATGCCACTTCTCAGGGCAGCAGGTACTATCTAGTCTACTCATATAAAATGTGGGTTCCCCATTGAAAAATTAAATAAGAAAGAAAACATCATTATTAAAGTATTTTTATTATCGTTAAGTTGTGTGTGTACTTGTGTATGCACACACGTGCATGTGTGTGTGTGTCTGTGTGTGTCTGTGTGTATGTATTGAGGGCATGTGTACATGAGTACAGGGTGCCCTCAAAGTTCAGAAAAGGATGCCAGCTAGTCCCTGGAGCTGGAGTGACAAGCACTTGTGAGCAATGTGGTTGCTGAGAACTCAGAGCTGCAGGTGCAGGAAGGACTTAACAGTTGAGTCATCTTTCCAACCATGAACCTTCTTTAGGACTAAAGAGCTGGAAAGACTGTCCAGCAGTTAAGAGCTTTGGCTGCTCTTTCAGAAGACGTGAGTTTAGTTCCAAGTACCCATATGGCTACTTACAACCATCAATAGTTCTAGTTCCAGGGATCTGACAATCTCTTTTGGCCTCCTCAAGTACCAGTAATGCACAAAGTATACATACACACATGTAAACAAAATAATCACACAAAATAAAAATAAAAAAATTATTTCCTTAAAAAAATTAATCAAAAAGGAACCAATCACATACTTGAAATTTTTATAATCTGTTCTAATGGCTTTTAGAATCAAGACACTGTGTTATCTAAATTCATTTGAATGTTCTTTACTAAATATGGAGAACATGTATAATTCTTGCTGATTCCAAGGTTATACTTTAAAGTGAAATGAACAGGCATGAATCATATGCCTATAATTCCAGCAATTTGTTGAGATTGATGCAGGAGGACTGCTGCAAGTCCCAGGTCTAACCCAGCTATATACAATATTCAAGGTCAACATGGAATACATCATGAAACTTTCTCTCAAAAACTCAGAAAAATAAATATATAGCAGATGGTCATAAACCAGTTTACTTGAACTTTACATTTTTAAAGTCAGAAATGAGTTGTTTAATTATAGTTGCTACATACATATTATAGAAACAATGTTTTGAGATGCCTTAATTTTATAGACATTTATATTTATGTAAATAAAATATCTCCAAATTAAATAGAATAGTATTTACTACCTCTAAAGGAACGTACTAGCTTTCACAAATGCTGGTGATATTGTACAGTAACCATGTGTGGTAGTTTGAATAACAATGGTCCCTATAGGTGAGTATATTTAAATGCTTGCTCATTTGAGGGTGGCACTACTTGACAGGGATTGGAAGGTATGGCCTCAGAGTAGGTATGGCCTTGTTAAAGGAAATGTGTTACTAGGGTGGGCTTTGGGGTTTCAAATGCTTGAGCCGGGCCCAATGTCACTCTTCCTGCTTACGTAGAACTCTTAAGCTACTTCTCCGACCATGATGACAATGGATTGAACCTCTGAAACTACAAGCACTCCTAATTAAATCTTTTTCTTTATAAGAGTTGCCATGGTCATGACATCCTTTCATAGCAATAGAATACTGACTGAGAAACCCAATGAGTCAATGAAATGAGCAATTAACACCCCACAAGACACTGGTCACTGAGGAGTCTGAGAAGACCAAATTCTGCTTCATGCCATTGACTTCCTCAGAGTAGTCACAGTCAAAAGGATTCATAAAAGAATCAGAACAAGGAGAATCCATTATATGAAGGAGTAAAAGTATAAAAAAAAGTATAAAAGTATATTACAAAGGTATATATAAAAGCAAAAGTATATATAAAATATATATAATACAAAATGTAAAAAATACCAAGGTTTATATAAAAACATCAACTAAAAATCATTGAAGAAAATAAAACAAAAGAAACTTCATGAGATACAATATAAAAAAAAAAATCCTTTACTCAGTTGTACATTTGCCTGTCTTTTCTTTACAGAAGTGAGCAATAGGCTTCTATTTGAGCAAGATGTTTTAAAAAAAAATAAAATTATAAAAAAAGCATTTGAAATGTAACATTTTAAGTCATGTTTAGTTATACCTTCAGTTAATTCCTTAATAATTCAGTTTGGTAGGCAGAAGGCAAAGTTCTGAAGTCTGACTCAATATGGATACATCACACTCTACTTCAGTAGTAGCATATGGGCTTTCTCAAGTTACTTAATATTCTGCCTTAATTTCCACCTCAAAAAGTAATGGTGATAATAGCAACTTTTGATGACAAGCATGTTGCAGGACACTTGCTCACACTGTGAACCCAGAGACTGTATACTGGGAGAAGAAAAAAACCTTTTCCTAGTTGCACTGTGGCTTAGCCCTTAGCATACATCTTTAATCCCTATAACTGGAAAATAGACACACCCTCAGTATATACCTTTAATGCCAAACTATGAAGGCAAAATTTTGTAGAAGGAAGAATTCATGTTTGAAAGTGGCATCTAATTGAGTGGCAGAAAGATTTGACAAAATAAGATGTGCCTAATTCCT
>NW_021604679.1:783727-854555 GCF_004785775.1 Grammomys surdaster
GGAGGGAGGAAGGGAGACAGAATGAGAAGGAGCCGGAGGATCAGAACAGATTGCTAGGGTTAGTCTGAGGTCAAGCAGAGCAATCAGGAGAAAGTGAGAAAAAGCCAACTGAATCAGTCAGCCTGGAGAGGAATCTGAACCAAAACAGCTGAGTTGAAGCAGTTAGTGAGATTTCAGAAATAACTAGAAGAGGCGAGCTTACCCAACAGCAAGTGTCAGAAGTTGAAAACATGCACAAGATTGTATGGAGACTAGAAGCTTCCAGGGCTAGGTCTAAGTTAGCAGAGAGACAGTAAGCCTCCAAGACAACAATTACGACAGGAGAATAAAAGTGACTTTTGTATAGGCATGCACACATGTTCTGAGCATACATTCTCAGAACAGTCTCTAACACCTCAGAGGCCTTGTAACTGTGTGTGCCATCATTAGAAATGCAATAAACAAGGTAAGGCAGGAAGAATGCCCCAAGATGTAAGTGTACTAGCCACGGTGAGGGCTCGTGTACTACCATTTCCATCTCTGCATACCATACACACACTCTTTCCCTCACCAAGAACCTACCAATGTGCAGTCACTTGTTTCATATAGCACCATGCTTTCATCCTTGTTTTACACAGTAACTCCCTAACAGACTGAGAGAGGGGACACATTATATAGCCCAGGCTAGCCTTGAATTTGTGATCTTTCTGCCTCAGCCTAAGTGCTAGAACTGCAGGTATGTGCCATCAGAACCAGATCCCTAATGGATCTTTACATTTACAGCTTTGGAGAAGAATTCAAACTCAGAGCATTACATTACAGCTTCACTAGTAGAAGTTCTTACCTAACTTGTCCACTTGATATTTCCCCCTCTTTTCCTTCTTTCCCTTTCTCCCATTATTCCTCCTAGTCATTGCTTGTTATAGCCAGTACCATTTCCCCCTTCCTCTCCTTCTCCCATATCTCCTTTAGTCATGTTCCTTAGAATATAATCAAATCTGTTTAACCTGTAAGCTATGCATGGCTATTCTCAGGATAACTTACATACTTTCTTACTGCCAAATTGGGAGCCCAAATTGAAGTTTTAATTATTGCCAAAACTCCTATCTGAGAAGGTCCAGTGTTGGCAAGAAAAGGTGAAACAATTACTTCATATCAGTCATGCTGTCAGGGATTAACATTTAAGTTTTATCAAATCTAACTTACATATAACTACATTACTAGTATTTATAATGTTAATACAGGTTCAAAGAGAAGTCTCCAGATTCTTTCCATGCTAAAGTTACAAACAACTAGCTCTTCCCTTTAACTGTTTAATAATGGTGACCTCTAGGAGATCTTTGTATTAACAGAATAAATGCCAAAGGGACAAGGACCAAATCTAGGCCTCATAATATGACCAGATACTATTTCTGCAAATATACACCATCATATTAAGCAAAGCAGGGTAAACAATGAAGAAAATGGGTAACAAGGCTTTTGTCCACAAAGGCAAACAGTAAGTAATCAGAACATGACAAAGGTCTGCAATGAGCCTTCTCTGGACAAAGAAGAAGAGAAAATGGTTACTCTTCCATTCTGTGCATCTGTACTAGGCTTTGCAGTACACAGTCTTCCAAATAAGAAGTTAAACAACTGCTTGAGCATAGTGACTCAAAAACCACACTTGGAAATCTGCATTTCTTATAAGGATTCGAGTGCCCAATCTCTGACAGTCACCCACTTGACCTGCTTTTAGGAGCTCAGCACACAGACCTTCATGAATGTCTCTCTTCCCTCTCTGCTGTACTAACACATTTTCTGCTTTCTGCATGATTTTATGGTCAGAGGTTAAACTGCTAAGCCTTCACCTTCCAAGAGATGCTTTCCCCTCCCATAATGGGCTTTCACAGTATGCTGCAGTCGGATTAGCTCCTTTTTCAAGAACAAAAGCTATGTCTTTGGCCCTGTTGTTTGGGCGTGGAGCCCCACATCAGAGGAAGCTGCTCCTACTCAACATGCACGATTATGAAACTGAGAAGCCCTGCAAGCCTCTCTAGGTCTAGACTCTCATCCAACCAGCCAGCCAGAGAGAAAATCCTGTCAGGCACTCAGCTGAAAATTAACTAAGGCATCCTGCTGAGAACCTGATGAAGATGTTATTTCACCATACGGTAAAACTTTCCCTTGTTTGACACAGCAATAAGAGAAAAACTTTGAGCTCACTGCCTTAACAGTCTCAGTCACTAATTCCCACATGGGTGAGTCAACATATTTTCTAAGATATAGCCCTTGTCTGTAAACACTCCTAAAACAGGCTTGATCATGTCCTTCTCCTGCATTTAAAAGTCTGCCTAACCAAAGGTGCATTCAAAAATTACAGTTAATTATCATATATTTGCAGTTTTTACAACAGATATTTCCCATCCAATTTTTTATTGCAATATTTATCAGTGAAGGGACTGATCAAAATATAGGTCAAAAGACAATTTTGTTATCTTTTGACATAAATATTAATTTATAAAGTTGAACAATGGTGAAAAAAACAAACACAAGCAATTAATTAAAACTTACAATTGGAAAAGAAATAGTGAGTAATCTATAAATAAAAAAATGATTTATAAATTATTTTTAATTTTAAGATATTGAATGCATTGAACAAATCAGGTCATATGAGGCAGTAAAAAAATTATCCATGTCAAATCATAGATGAATTCAGGAATATCTGCTATAGAATGAGAAGGACTGAACATATTCAAATACAATCATATAAATTACATCCCATATAAACTATATCCATAGCAACAAACGACATTTAAACTTATAACACGACTACAATCATAACAGTGATGTTCAGTAGTAGACGCTTTTAATATAGTTAAATAATAGTTTACCTGCTTTCAAAATTGTCTAACACAGTAGGTTAATTTCTAAAAATATAAGAAAACTTATGGAATATTAAGAACAGTTTAAGATAATGTACTTAAATGCAATTATTAAGAATCAAATCACTGCATATATAATTATATAAACTGATTCTCCACATTTTAGAAGAAAGAAACTTTTATTGGTAATCATTTCAGGATGTAATGAACATCATAATTAACAAAAGAGACAGATGCATTCTTAGGAAATCATCAATGCTTAAACACATGCATGTCTGCCTCAAAGAAGCATGTCTTTACTTCAGTACCACATGGAAATCTAAACCTAGGAAAGAAGCTTTCAAGGTGAAGAGTACAGAGCCAAATGCACACACAACGATGGGCATAAATGTGAAATATTTCATTTCTACCACAATAGGAAAAAATCTATGAAATTTGAATATATTTCAAAAGAAAACATTAAATAAAACCAAATAGCATTTGGTTAAATCTATGATACATGAATAATATAAATAATAAATATAAAAATGAATCAGAGACTGGAGAGATGGTTCAGCAGTTAAGAGCACTGCTGCTCTTGCAGAGAAGCCTTACAGGGTGGCTCGCAACCATCTGTAACTCTAACCTCAAGAGCTCTGACAATCGTTTCTGGCCTTCACAGCCATTTCATGCATGTGGCACACAAACAATATGGGCAAGCAATCGACCATACACATTAAAAATAAATAAATATTTTTTAAGTTACCAGAATGCTGTTACAAAACACAAAATTGAATGGTACTGTCATCATAGCATTAAGTATCTTCTGCTTCTGTAAATTATCTTACCAACAGAAAGGCTTGACTTCTCCATCAGCACCACAACAGACTTGGTGCTGCATACCTGTCATCTCTGCTACCTCAGAAACAAACAGGATGAGCACTTGAGTCTAGCAGTTTAGAAAACAACACAACCAAGATTCCATGTCTTACAAAATAAAATAAAATAAAATAAAAAATCTACTTATGCACTAAAAACACAATGTTGGTAAAGATACTGAGTAAAAAGAATTCTTAAACACTGCCCATGGGAGATTAAATTAGTACAGCCAATATGAAGAATAGTGTGGAAGTTTCTCAAGAAAAGAGCAAAAATTGGGTTGAGACGAAATCTCACCTTATCCCGCATGAGACCCCAACGTCAATCCCTTGTAACCCTTCTCCCACACCAACAATATCTACAAATCTTCTATGCTTTAAAGGAAAGAATATCAACATATCTGTGATACATGCACTGCCATACTTAGTACTACACTATTCACGATAGACAACATGT
This sequence comes from Grammomys surdaster, assembly GCF_004785775.1. Lineage (NCBI taxonomy): Eukaryota > Metazoa > Chordata > Mammalia > Rodentia > Muridae > Grammomys > Grammomys surdaster. Next base: position 787,885 of record NW_021604679.1, read on the forward strand.
CATCAGCGTAGATGCCTATCGACAGACAAGTAGATAAATAAAATGGAAAGAGCAAACTAAGATTCATTCACAGAAGAGAACAAGAGCGCTTCATCTGTCTAAGCACAAGAGGAACTGCAGGATATTTTGTTAAATGAACTAAGGAAGACAGAAAGACAAATGTAGTATGTTGTCCCTCATAAATGGAAGCTGAAAAAGGTTGATTTAAGTGATTAGTGATTACTAGAGGCTCAGGAGAGAAGGGCTGAGCTACATAGATGGGGGGCGGACAAGGTATAACAAACACTGGTAGAATGAGACCTTCTGGGGCTCTGCAGCATAGTAAGGGGACTACCATTGACAAGAACCTTTATATATGTTATGAATAGCTAGAACAAGCTAGAACAATCTCCAAACACAAAATAATCAATGAGATAGAAGTGTCTGTGGCCTTGATTTGATTAATGTATATTATAAGCATGCACTAATCTCCTGATTTTAAATTTTAAGTTTGCCGTTAGACATAGTCATTCTAAGATTTAAAAAAAAAGAAAAAAAAGAATGTAGAAAGGGAAATAGTGAAAGGAGAAAGTCTACAAGAGAGACTGTAATAGCATGGTGGTGGCCAGCAGTGCACACCATTGTGACATCAGAGAAGGCAATAGCATGACAGAGGCTGGCAGTGTACTTCACAGTGGACATGAGCTCAATGGTGGCCAGCAGTGTACTTCACAGTGGACACCAGAGAATGAAACAGCTTGACTTTACCATAGTAAACATGTCATGCTCTAGCATGACAGTGATCAACAGGACACATTGCCAAGGACATCTGGCATTTTCATGAAGCTTCATCATAGTTTTACAGTTTATCTACTGTAAGTGAAACTGAACCTTTTTGACAAGCTCAACTAGAATCTGAAGTTAGCTACTTCCCATCACTCTTTCCCTGGTAATATTTTATGACTTATTTTCTGTGTATATGTGGGAATCCCTGCAGCTATGCCTGTGCAGTGCATTTATGCAGTTCCTGTGAAGGCCAGAAGAGGTGTTAGGTCCCCTGGGACTAGAGTTACAGATGGTTGTGGCCAGGTGGGTGCAAGAAATCAAACTCATGTCTTCTACAAGAGCACCCAGTCCAGTCCTCTGAACCATTGAGCCATTTCTCTATCTTCCTCCCTTATAACTTTTGAAACCCCTGAAAAATGCAGCAACTTGCATTTTGAAATTAAGAAAGAAGGAAAGAAGGGAAATTTTTTAGGCAAAGAACTGACAACATAGCCTGTGCTACTTCTATATAGGTGATCTGATGCCTTGAGCTGGAATGAGCTCCTGAAGGCACACAAGGCAGCAGTTCAATACTGCCATGAATGGCTAAGTGCATATCGACTTAAAAAAAGTACTCTTCCCGTCTTCCTCAGCACTTGCCCAATGAGAAAAAGCTACAATTTCCAATCTCCTTTTAAATGAGGCTAAGCATTGTCAATGACCAAGTCCTTTACAAGGAAAGTGATATATGAAAGATGCCCCTGCCTGGCCTCCAAAGAAATTTCCTGCCTGAAGTACTCCTCTTGCCTGTCATATGACTTGAACTTAAACAGAGTTAGTATCTTGGCTTTGACTCCACAGCCAATAAAAAAAATCCTAGATAATAAGAGAAAATCAAGGGGAAAGAAACACGAAGCCCTAGATAACTTCACAGAGTAGCACCCTCCAGATGGACCATCTGCTTCTCAACCTCCACATTCTCTGAGGCTTCTATTTGGAGGATTTCCATTCCCAGCAGATTGGCTATTATTCTTTAGAACACAGATTAAAACTGAATGGACAGTTTTGAAAGCTGATTTAGAAAAACAGCTTTAGGGATTATCCTTGAACACACGGGAGGTGGAGAAAGGACCAGAAAAAAATTTGATCTTCAAAGCTGGCTCTGGAAACCAGCATAACATGGACTCTAATGTCACTGTGTGCCCCTGGTACTTTTAGAACAAAGGCTGCAAGTTCAGATGGATGGATGGATGGATGGATGGATGGATGGATGGATGGATGGATGGATGGACTTTCCTCTCCAGAAAGCAACATGAGAAAATGCACAAGATACACAGATAGTTCTCTCATTAATAGCAAAACCATGACAGTGTTTCAAAATGAAAATATCACTGCATCATATCGAAGTTGAAAGATAAAATTCAGCTTCCTTATATGTGTGCACATGTATGCACATGCATGTAGAAACTACAAGCTGAAGCAAAGTGTCATACACAATCACTCTCTACCTTATTTTTTTTTCAACAAGGTCTCTCCTTAAAACTGTGGTTCACTGATCCAGACCGAATGGCTATCTAGCCAGCCCTCAACATTCTCCTGTTTCTACTTGTCCAATATTGTGGTAACAGGCTATAGTGGTTTGAATAGGTTTGGCCCCCAAAGACTTATGTGTTTGAATGCTTGATCCACCGAGAATGACAACGTTAGGAGGTGTGGCCTTGGTGAAGTGGGTGTGGCCTTGTTGGAGGGGGTGTGTCACTATGGGGGTGAGCTTTGAGGTCTCCTAGGCTTAAGCTCCACCCAGTGTGGAGTTCCAGTATCCTCCAGGCAGCCTGCATAAGATAGTCTCCTGATGGCTGCCTTCAGATCAACATGTAGAACTCTCAGCTCCTTCTCCAGCACCATGTCCACCTGTACACTGCCATGCTTTCTGCCATGATAATAAAGGACTGAACCTCTGAACCTATAAGGAAGCCCCAATTAAATGTTCTGCAAACAGACCTGCTTCACTGTTTCTCTAGTCAGCAGAGAACTCTGCCTAGCTCCACAGAGAGCATGTAAAAAGATGACCTGGCTTTTAGTAAGAAACAGTAAAAGTGTAAAGTTAGAAGTCCAAGCTGAGATTTGTCTCAGTCTTCACTATCAAAACTACTTTAAAAACAAATCATTAAGTTAGTTTTCACAGACTTAGAAATACTTCCTGTCAGAAGCAGAGACTGGAAGCACTGTCCAGCAGTTTAAACTCACTTTAGCATGAACTAACGTCACATTCACTTTACAACAGATATTAGGCTTTTGCTAATAAAATACATATTAGAAAATGAAAGTCGGGTTGTCTACCAAAATCTAGAGTTCATAAACTACAGATTAAAATATTTACTGAACTTAGTCAAATTTTACATCAAATATCTAATCCAATCTATTCATTTTGAGACTCAAAGACACAAAATGGTTTGCACAATCACTATATTTTATTATGAAATGATGAAATACTATAAATACCATAGAAATTACCCTTGAGAAACTAACATTTCATTGCTGTGACCTTTATAGATATGACTACTGAATTATATCCAAGGCCCTGCTGGTTTTGTACCCTTCCTTTTGTGACTGCCATATTTATTTTTGCTGTGTTACTCATTCTGAAAACAGCTTCCTCATTTAATGAATACAGAGCACATGCCCAGCCCTCCATTCTTTGTCTCTTTGAAACTACTGCATAAATGAAATTTCTTAATATAGTAATTCCTCATTATGTGGCATTAGTTCCAGTCTACCCCACAGATAGCCACAGATGCTCGAGTTTCTCCTATTAAATGGCATAGACTAGCAGTGTCCTAAGGTATTGTTGACAATGCCATGTATCTATGTAGGAGATGTGGTGTGCCATCAGGTCTAATCGTATGTCAACACAACAGTCATTGCCCTCTATTTGTGCCTGGTTCTCGACCTAATCAAGAGTCCCTAAGAAGGGAGTGTGAAACCTCTATCAACTTGGTCAAATTAGTTCTCACTGAAAATAAGAACACCTTTAGAGATGGAATGTAAAGGAACAAGCCATACAAATAAGATCATGACTACCAAAGGCAGAATGTGCTGGCTGCCATGCTCCAGGCAGAACAAGTAAACTGGCATGGCTGCAACTGAGGGAACAAGGAGAAAGATGCAAAAGATGAGGTTAAAATGTGAACCAAGGGATTCAAGCCATGGTGTAACAGAGGGCCACATAGGTCTTTGAAAAGTCCTTACTGTTTATTTGCCAATTAAAAAAAAAATACATGGATGGGGAAGGGGAAACTATCGGCTGGACAAGGAGAAGCTTTGAGAGGTGAAGTTGTAAACAAATTCTGATTATTATATCCAATGTGCTACGCAATGTCTTGTAAGAATTACTAAAAGATGAAATCCTAGCTGTGATCATTTCAGATGTAGTTGAAAGCACAATATACTTAAAAGTGCTTACATTAAAGGAACATTAAACAGGCAGTAATTTTTGTTTTACACAGGAGCTTTGGCAGAAAAAAAATACTATCAGCAAAGTCATGTAACGAGTCCTCATGCCCAGGGAGAACTCGGAATGAGTTCTTTCACAGGCACAGTCCACAGCAGCAATAGAAGAAGGGCAGACTGTAGACAAATGCTGGAAAGCACTTCTCCAAAATAGATGAGCGTTGGTCATTGTCACTTGCCTTTATGATGTCCAAAAACCCTTCCCTGTAATTCTGAAGGAAAGCCAAGCTCATGGCTAGGTTAATGCACAATAAACCCAATGGACAGAAAGATAAAGAGCCTCTGTGTTCTGACAACCAAAGAAGCCAAAGCTTTACACATAAAGACTATTTTCTCCCTAACAAAAAGTCTCTGTTTTCTGAGATTTCTCAGAGTTACAAAGGAAAAAGGATAAGGGAAGTAAATCATTATCCTATGTGTGGCTAGAGCTAGCTTCATTCAATCAAGATCAAACACCACACTGGCTGATACAAAATAACATTCCCTGCCAAGTCCTCTCACTGAAGCACTAGGATCTGCCAAGCCCTGAGCTAGAACAGCCAGCAGGATTCGGGCTCAAACTCCGTACAACCCGCACTTCAACCCAACCAAGGAGATGTGAGCCAGATGAGTACACAAAGTGATTATGATACCACCTTCTATATACTTGTCAGTGGGATAAATAATCATTAAATCAGACTCAAAGGAAGTGATTTCAAGTAGATTCTAAAGATAAAATATTGAATCAGCATGAAAATAAATCCCATATAAAGCTGTATTAATGAATAAACAAGGTAGTTTTTTTTTATTTGTATGAATGTTTTGTCTGCATGTAACTAATATGTGCACCACAAGCATACCTAGGACCAGTGGAGATAAGAAAGGGGTATCTGAACTGCAGTTATTACAGAAGTTAAAACTGGGGTGCTAGGAAGCAAACTCAGGTCCTCTGGAAGAGCAATGTGTGTTCTGAAGCCCAAGCCACCTCTACAGCCCTTTAATAAGTGGGGGGAATTTTGTTTGCTTGCTTGCTTGCTTGCTTACTTACTTGCTTGTTTTTGGATTTTTGAGACAAGGTCTCTTCAATGTAGCTCTGACTATCCTGGAATTCTCTAAATAGACTAGGCTGCCCTCTAAAACACAAGTGCTGGGATGAAAGGCATGCACCACCACACAGTACTTTTAACAATCCAACTGACGATTAAAAATGCAAATTATAGACCAGATATTTTTAATCTCTTAACTAAAATTTATCTGGCAATTTATACATACAACACAGAGGGAGCACACTGTTTTAGTCCTGGCTCTTCCATTCATTCCATAATTCTGAAACCTCGGCACGAAAAAACCTCAAGGAGCTATACTTACCCAACAGTAAAGGCCACAGCTGAGAAACATAACATAGAGTTGTTGAAAAGTTCAAAGTTAACTTAAGATTATATATGGAAAACCCTATTTTGCTCTGCAAGCTACATTTACATTACACAGGTAAATACAATGTAGTACTGTTTCAAGTGGGTAAAGATAATGAAATACGGCTGTTTTCTACAAATTGATATTAAGTTTTATTGTTTCAAAACAGTCCATATAAAGCTATTGGATCTACAGCTGAGGGTGTGTACGCTCAATGGAAGAACATTGGCTTAGCATGTGAAAGGCCTTGGTTCAACCCCACATTCAGTGACTAACATGCTTCATGGAAGTAAGTACCTATAACTAATGCTTCATACAACCTCCTTATTCTGGAGCACCATAAAAGTAATATGAGTTTTTATACTCTGGTGATATCATTTGTATTTCAATCTCAGATCTCTGCTATCCTCTGGAATATGACACATTTGCAGAGTATCTATTTGTATAATATTCTGAAAAATTAAAAACTAATATCTAATTTTAGGACTATTAGAATCTAGATAGAACAATACTGTGTATACACTTTTGGCCATCAAGCACTGATAGATACAAAGTAGCCAATTTACTATAAGCAATATAAAATTAAGCGAACTATTATAATACAATAGTGAAAATATCTTTATTGGATTAAAGGAAAAGGTCAGAAGAATGAATGAACAGATAAAGACCCAGTGCAATAAAACAAACTAAAGAATCACATAGAATACATAGAACTTAAAAACAACAACAACAACAACAACGTTGAAACAAACAAGTCACTATATGGGTTTGACAGCAGACTAGCAGCTACAGTGTAGATCAGAGAACCTGAACACTGAGTGGGAGAAACTACACACACTAAATCAGCAGAGCAAAAGGACACTGAGTAAGCAAAGAGCCTCCAAGACCTGAGGAATTACATCAGATAGTCTAATAAGCAAGAGCTGTATATGTTCCTAATACACATAGATGTATGAAAATCACTGGAAAACAAACAATGGTCTATAAATTTACATATCCAAGAGCCCCGCCCAGGGAGATAAAGTAAACTTAGACAAGCACAGAAAAATCACTTTTCTGAAAATTTCCCATGCAGAGGAAACACTGAAAGCAGTAGTGGGTGGCACATTATCACGCAAGGCAGTAATGGACGGGCTCCACAGTAAGCTCCTTGTTCCTATCCCCACCAAAAAAACAACTGGTACAAGTTTTTAAAACTAGTAACAAATGACAAAATGGCAGATTTCATCCTAACCATATCAATAAATGCATCAAAATGTGAATGTACTAAACACTAATTATAGTCAATAACTGTCAGACTAGGTATAAAAGCAAAACTCAAATGTGTTAACTGACAGATATAAAAGGTTCATATAATTTTATAAGAGAAATGGGAAAAGACTTTCATGCAAACACTAATCACAAGGAAGGAATTCTATTTATATGAAACTAAATTAAGACAGAATATATTACTAAAGGCAATGAAAAATAGCATATATTAAAAGAGCTAGCCTATAAAATAAACTACTGGGGCTGGGGCTGGGGCTGGGGCTGGGGCTGGGGCTGGGGCTGGGGCTGGGGCTGGGGCTGGGGCTGGGGCTGGGGCTGGGGCTGGGGCTGGGGCTGGAACATAAGCCTGTGATATCTGCTACTCAGGAGGCAGAGACAAAAAGATCGAAAATTTGAACATGACTTGGCTGCAGAGTGAGTTCAGGCCAACCTAGAGACTCTGAAACAAAAGGCACCAAGGCACTGGGGATGCAGCTCAGTGACAGATCACTTGACCAGCATGTATAAGGAGATAACCATCATAACTGTGCGCCTCACAAAATGGCTTCAAAGTACATAAAACAAAAACTAAGAATCTGAAAGGTGAGAATCAAATACACAATCACATATGAAATTCTTACATTCCTCTCTTGGTAATTGAAAGACACAAAAATGTCAGAAAAGACATAAAAAATTTGAAGATTACTACCAATCAATTTTACCTTCCTGACATTTATACACCAGGGAATCTCCACAACTACAGGATATAAATACTAGTTATGGCATAGTGAATCTTCACCAAGATAAGCCACATTATGAAGCCATAAAGTAGAACACACATTTTTGAGGACTAATAATATATAGAGTATATGCTCTAATTCAAAAGAAAAAATTAAAACAAAATATAATCAATAAAAACAATATACCAGAAAAAAATGGAAATTAAATGCTATGTTTCTAAATAATATGTGTATTGAAAGCATGACACAGTATTAGAAAATATTTATAAGTATATAATTGTGAAAGCAAATATCCAAACATATGAGGTGGCAGTTGAAGTACTGCCTAAAGATGAAATTACATATTTATGACTGTATTAGACCAGTGGTTCTCAACCTGTGGGTTGCAACCCCTTTGGGGGTACTGAATGACCCTTTCACAAGGGTTCCCTAAGAACATCAGAAAACACATATATTTACATTACAATTTAGTAATGTGGCAAAATTACAGTTATGAAATAGTAATAAAAATATTTTATGGGTGGGATCACCATAAAATGAGAAGCTGTATTAAAGAGACACAGCACTAGGAGGGTTGAGAACCACTGTATTAGACAGATAACATTTAAGGTCAATGCTCTCCATTTCCAAATAAAGAATCTCTAAAGAAACTAAACTCAAAATAAATATAAAAAGAAAATAATAATGAGCAGAAAACAATGAAACAGATTAATACAACTGTTTTACCTATAGACAGGAGCCTAGCATGGTAGCCCTCTGAGCAGCCCAACAAGCAGATGACTGATACGACTGATACAGATGCAGATACTTACACCCAACCAATGGACAGAAGTTGGAGACCTCTGTGGATGAATTAGGGAAAGAGTGGAAGAAGCTGAGGAGAAGGGCGACCCCATAGGAACACCAGCAGTTTCAACTAACCTGGACGCCCCCGCCCTGGGATCTCTCAGACACTGAGCCACCAACCAGGAAGCAAACACCAGCTGATATAAGGCTCCTGACGCATATACAGCAGAGGACTGCCTGGTCTGACCTCAGTGAGAGAAGAGCCTAACCTTGGAGAGACCTGAGGTCCCAGAGAGGGGGGAGGCCTGGTGGAGTAAGAGGGGGAACATCCTTTTGGAGGAAGTGGTTGGGGGGAAGGAATATATTGAAGAAATGTCAGAGGGTGGGCTGTTAAAAAAAGATTAAATAATAATAATAATAATGTAAAACATTAAAGAAAACCAACTATTTTAATAAACCAGATCCTTAATTGGTTCACTGAAAGTATCAATGAAACTGGTTAACACCTAGAACACATTATTAAAAGACAGGAATCATCAATCTTGAAAGAAAACTGGATCTTTCCAGTTCTAGTGCCTGCAAAAATTGAAAATAAAGGAACTAGAGAGATGGCTCAGTGGTTAAGAGCACTGACTGTTCTTCCAGAGGTCCTGAGTTCAATTCCCAGCAACTACATGGTGGCTCACAGATATCTGTAATGGGATCTGACTTGTTCTTCTGGTGTGACTGAAGAGAGCAGCTTTATGTAGTGTACTCACATACATAAAATAAATAAATATTTAAAAAATTAAAAATAAATTATATTAACAGCTTTGTCCCAACTAATTTTATAATTAAGTGAAGAAACTCCTTAATAAATGTAAATTATCCAAAATGACACAAGAAAAATACGTAAGATTTGAATTTTTTATTTATCTGTTTAAAAAATTGAATTCAAAATTAAGATTGTTCAGCAAATAGATTTTTAGTCTCAAATGGTTATATTCACTTAATTCAATTAACTTGAATTTCTCTACATAGTTAAGGTGTCATTGTAATGAGAATTTTATCAGAAACACACAAAACATCTTCTGATTTCTTCCTAGTGCTCAACAGATCTTTAGTGAAAAGCAACAAAAATAGAAATTGTAAAGATTAACTTGGGGCTGGGAAGGAGGCTTGACAGTAAAGTACATGCTATGCAGTACATGCTATGCAGCATAAGGATCTGACTTAAATTCTCAGGGCCCAGATTCCTAAGAACAGATTGTTACGGTACTGCACACTTGTAATCCAAGGCTGAGGAGGAGGAGACAAGTGGATCCCTGCAGCTTGCTATCAGCCAGTCTTCACTACAGGGGTTCCAGGCCAGTGAAAATTCTAGTCTCGAAAAAATAAAAAAGCAACTCTTGAGTAACAACACTGGAGGTTGTCACCTGCCCTTCATACATCCACACACTGATACACTCATACACATGAACACACACACACATATAAACACATACACATAGCTCAACATGGGTGTAAAAAATAAACTTAAAAACAAAAAATCATTAGTTGATAGATATATAATAAAACCATGTAATGTATCAGAGAACAAAAATAGAAAACGTACCAAAATGTCAACAGAAAAATGGTCAACTTTTATAATTACCACAATATTCAAAAATGATATAAAATTTTTCAGAGGCTAAATATTTTTGAAAAATTGTACAAACAGTAAAAAGTATTTAAAGTTGAGGGGAACAGCTAAACAGCAGGGACAGATAAGATTGTTAAGCCAAGAAACTATTGTGTGTGTGATGCTGTAATAGAAGACGCAGCATTATAAAGTTGTCCAGACTAGATGTTAAAGCATCTGGGCCCTGCAAGTGACAGCAGTGTGTCAATGAGAACATCATGTTATGGCCCTGAACAGACAGCATTATAAATCTGTTAAACATATCCTGAAGGATGAACAATAAAATCTGTGTTGGATGAGAAGATGCTGTGTCAATGGAGAGTCATTGCTTCTAGTAAATCACATGCCACTCTGTGTAATTCTATGCATCTGTGGAGCAAGAAATGTATGGAAACTCTGACTTCCCATATGTTTCAATCTCAGCCTATGAGACAGTCATTATTTCCTGATGAATTTTAAACTTCTCTAAAAAGTAAAATATTTTTGAGCCAATGAATTGGCTTGGTAGAGTTGCTTGCTATCAAAGCCTGATGATGTTCAATCCCCAGAACCTCTATAATAGAAAGAGAAAACGAACTCCCACTGGTTATCTTAAGAACTCCATACATGCCATGGCATGAATCCACCCATGCATATAACACATACACATAAATGTAATTTATTTTTAAAGTAATATTTATACTTAAAATTTTTATGGCAATGTTACTCAACTAGACTTTAATGAATGAATGTACATTTAGGAAATAATGTAACAATATTAAAGTTCTTCAGAACAAATCCACATCCTTTTCTTATTCATAAATATAACCTGTCCAATCCATATAATTAAAAGAACTATTTTTAAAAACAATTTCAAAGATTATCACTATCAAATAATCTAAACTCCTTGAGTAATGCTTTAATACTGATGGAATACTGAAGTATTTTTTAGATGCTAAAGTGAACTATTTTGATAATTTCTTAAAACAAGGGGTGAAACCTCATGCAGGTGAGAGCACTAGTGAATTCGCAGAGCTCTTATGAACTGCTGAAAAGGGCACATCCCTGCGAAATGGACACACCAGTAAAGCAACTCCTAGTAACGCACTGTCATAGCCAAGATCAGCACATCACTCAACCTTCATTTGAGAAGCACTCTTTACAGTAAATGGTGACTAACCCAGTGGCTACAACTGGCCAAGGTGCTGAGACTGCAGAACGCTCAGACCTAAAGGGAACTTATATGATCTACCCACCCTTTCAAGGGCTCCCTGGAAAAGAAGGGGCTGAAAGAGTGTTGATGGCTGAAGCAGTGGATGATACATATACAAAACCTGAACAAGCCCAAGCCGGACCAAATTCCAGAATGGAATCAATAGGGGACTTGGGCACACAATCCTACACAGCCATGAAGCTGGTGACAGCAACTGCTAGCTGCTGAGAGAGGGAGAGACGGTTTTCTCTAAAAAGTGCAGTCCCTGGTAAATCGACCACTTCTCAATGGAAGAACACACATCCAAGATTGGGCAACACAAATTGAATGGGTCAAAACAAAACAAAAACAAGACAGAAAGCTGGGTAAAAGAAAGGACTCGGATCTGAAAAACCCTGAGAGAGGTGGATGAATATAATCAAAACACATTCTATGAAACTCTCAAAGAACTCAAAAAATAAAGGGGCATACCTTTTGTGAGAAGATAAGCAGTCAACATATATTACAAGTTTACTGACATTCCTAAGTATTTACTTAAAGCAAATAATAATACACCTGCAATTCGATATGTGAATAACAGGCTCAAACAATGGGACTCTAAGAGAGATTCAATCTCAGATCTCTGTTTTCAGAACCAGAGGAAGCCTAGGCATGGTGCACACTTTCAACCCCAGCACTTAGGAAGCAGAGTCAGGCAGATCTCTGAGTTTGAAAGCTATCTACACGGAGTTCCAAGCCAGGCAGAGCCACATAGTGAGACCCTATGTCAAAACACACAAATCAGAACTGCAAAAATGTCTACATTAAGCTGTCAGTTAGTGATGAGCCCATTTATGACAATGTATAATACTGATGAACACATATATTCACACAGAAATTTATATAAAGGTATAAGAAGATATTAGCCATGACATTCCCATATGATGGCATTTAAAGTAGTTTCTAGTTCCTTCCTATTATCTTCTCATTTCATTTGGATTGCATATGATGGGCCTAAATTAGAAGCATTTACAGTCACAGATCAACACAGACACACACCAGCAATATAAGGTACTCATAACCAACCTATCTTAGTAAGAACCAGTTAATTCTACTTAAAGTCACTGAAGTGACTCATTTAGGCCACTCACAATCTATTCATCTTTAATATATAAATCTATGTATCTTAAAATCAGAATAAATCTTAGAACTTAAGTTTCCCAGTTATCTATGTGAGTCTGGTCACTTCACCTTTATACAACTTTGGTTTCTTCAAGATTTTAACATCTACTACATGATTAACTTAAAAATCAAATAAATAATTATGAAAGATATTTTCTAAATTTTAGTAGTAGTAGTAGTAATATACATTTATGAGCAGCATTCTAAAAAATAGGGAAGCTATTATACTGGAAACTATCTGACTTTCAGAGTTGGAGGATAATTTAGTAAAAGATCAACATTATAATCCGATAGCACGGACTCATTCAAATGCCTTGAAAAATCATAGAGCATTACACCAGGCGTATGAAATTCAGTTACACTGACATTATTTATTGCATTTGAAAACTGACTTAAGGAATTTACTAGAACATCACACAAATATAAATGGAATACAGAACTAGGACTTACATGGAGCCAAGCAGCCAGACAATACGTAACCCAGGAAAAAGAGAGAGCCCGAGCCTTACAGTTAGTTGTCACAGGTCATGTACGGGTCTGGGTTACTGGAATACCCTAGGGCTGGCCACTCATCTGCACGCTCCTGGAGTGCACGGATGGCTATGAGCAGAAATATGCACATGTGAGGAGGCTCCTGACTACCTCCAGAGTCAGTAGCTGGACAGGAAATTCAAGCTTGGTCTGGATTTCCCTAACCATCCTACTTCACAGATGAGAAGAGAATCACCTTGAGTAATACACTCTTGAGCTACCTCACTGGTAAGCACAACACATGTGGTGATACTGAAGAAGAAACAACAGGAGTGAACATTATAAAAAAGCAAATCATGGATTTCCACTCACATCCTGTATGGCTCTGCTATAGCGGGGGCCTGAAAGTCTGAAGCTGCAGTGCTAGGAATAGCTACCCACACAACTTAAACAAACGTCATTACTTCTCGGGAAATTCTCACAGTTTACAAGGGGAAAACTCACCTTTGTGGATTTTCTCACTTATGATATCTTAAGCCTGAACCATATGTTTGAGCCCAAATGCCTGGATTAGGTCCCAATCTGAAGGGTTTCATGTGCCTCTTTGGGGCTTCAGTGAAAAGAACTATGTGCCTGCTGCCTGACCACTTCTTCATGATGCCCATCAACAACAAGATGGCCAACTACAGCTACAAGTGCAAACACCAAGCAGGAAATGCTTGCACTGTACGCAAGTGCATACACCAAGCAGGAGACGCTTGCACTGTTTGTTTTGCTCCATCTTATCCCTAGGGACCTACGCTCTGTCTTTTATGCTCTTTTTAGTAAACATTAATAAAATAAAAATAAATAAATGACATAATGAGTCACCATAACTGTTTCAGAGCTGCAATAAAAGCAACGTGAAGTTCCAGCAGATTGACCGTGGGAATGAAGCTGGCTGAGCGCCTCCTGCTGTCAGTTACAACCAGAGGGAGAACTGGACTTCTGTAGCTACTAGATGCAATGTTGCTAGCACACATATATCAAACATAGAATAGTCCTTCAGTATAACACTTAGTCAGTGTTGAGTGTTTATTAAAATAGTGCCAAAAGTAAAAGGAAGTCATCGGGAATTAAATGTTCTATCACCTTCTCCTCTCATATCCAGCATTTAAAAAAAAAAAGGTTGAAGGGATTTTTTGGAGACCCCAAAAACCATGTAGTAAAAAACAAAGACAAAAGCCTAGTTGTGATCCCATGTTTTTACTGGCTGTTTCAGAGCAGCTCTTCCCAACACCTTTCTTAGTAATCTTCAAACAAGAAATGGCAGTGTCCAGCAAACACATTAATACCAGGGGAATTTCAATCACCCAAAAACAAAGTATACTAGTTCATTTAGTTATAATTACTTGGTTCTCAAGAATTCTGTCTTTATGAGAGAAGCAGTCCCATGTGGTGCTTTAAAAAACAATATAATTTAGTAAGCACTAAATGTATTTCTATCTCACTAAATTGCACACTTCTTTGGTATCTTGGCGTAGGATATCTACACATTCCTTATTGCACCACGTGACATTTTAAAATATGATTTGACAGTAAGAGAGAAAATATTAGAGAACAGGGAAGAGGACTCCAGGGAGGCGAAGGGAAGATAAGCGAAAAGCAAAAGGGCAGTGTGGTCCGGAGCAAGACATCATCTAAGCACTGTGGAAGCATCACAGTGAAGCCAATATATTTGTATAATTAAAATGAGTTATCAAAACAGAGGCATTTTATATGTTCGATAGATGAACAAACAACCAATGGAACAAATGTGCCATTTAGACTTAGAGTTCAACATAATGCTTTGAATGTCTGGAGACAGAGCTGGTCACTGCTGACAAGACACACTCCTGTAGTGGCAGAATGACAGTTAATACGGAAGTTAACTAAAGGTGGGAGAACAGGTGATCAGTGCAATATGTCCTCCCAGCAAACTGACAGAAGATGACATATGTCCATCTACAAGGTGGAAGAGAAGATGGAGTCAACAGAGGAAATGGACAAGGAGGAGAAAGGGAAACCGAAAGCAAAGCAAGCAGGAATGAGAAGCCTAGAGGCCAGCCGCAGTGCAGATCCTCTGGGGACAGACGCTGTGCTTTGCTCAATTACACTTAACAAAATAATAACATTTCTTCCAAGAAAAAGAACATGCTGTTCTTTCACACGTGGAGACAAGAAATGGTGTTCCCAAAAAGATAAACACGGCATATAGCCCAGCCATCTTGCCAAATGACCTCACGGGTGACACTCGAGAACCACTGCACTGTACCACCTATTAACACAAGGAAAGTGAGGTCTCAACAATAACACTTTCAGGCGCTGGTTGAGCTAAAGCTATACCAGACACTTAAGTGTCCGGCTCCACATTTTCACCATGGCCAGCTCCACTACAAGCTGTTAGTTTTCACGGCACCTCTACAGACATTTAGGAAAACCCAAAACTCATCACCAATGGTATCGGGCGAGATATTTTATTAAATAATGAAGGATTATCCTGAAGAAAGCAGCTACATGACTGAGAAACAGAATGTTTTGCCAATCATGATTAGCAAATTTAATATAATCACCTACTTTGTAGATTTTAATGTCAAGGCCAAAGCACCCTTATAATCCTTAATTTTTATTGCCATTGTTAAATCCTACAATTTTCCTCTGTACAAGATTCAAAATCAAAAGCCCTCACTGGTATATTGCGTCATTAGCTCAATATACATTATGTATCTATACACATACAATGCAGTAGGGAATATTAAAAGGAATGTGCTTGCTTAAATTATAATGAAAATTCCTCTTTAAAACGTGTCTGTGTGTGTGTGTGTGTGTGTGTGTGTGTATGTGTGTGTGTGCATGCACACATACACACACACACATGCCTGTTGCTATTTCTATTACTCCTCACAGTTTTATGATAAAAAGAGAAGGGGCTTTAATTGCACTCAGTTTAAAGACTCTTTTTAAAAACTAAGGCTCACTGGGTGATGGTAGTGCACACTTTTAATCCCAGCATTAGGGAGGCAGAGGTAGGTGGAGAGCCAAGGCTACTACACAAGGAAAGTCTGCCTCAAAATTAATAAATAAATACAAACACACATAATTACTTACAAACATGCATACATACATACATACATGCATACATATATACATACATGCATACTAAGGCTTAAAAAGCTTATTAAACCCTAATTCTAGCCCAAATTCTTCCTATTCCATTCTCACTGTAGAGTTCTGCCACTCTACAGTGGTATACTTGATGAAAGCAATGTGAAAAAGTAGGTTCTCAACAAACAGGCCATGAAGGGAATAGTCTAGGGTATGTCAGTAATGGGGTAGAAGACTGAGACCATGAGGAGCCTGCAACCCTGGCCAGGCCAGCCCAGTGATCCCCATCACTGCAGGTCTATTTCCGAGATGTGCCACACAACTACTGCCATTTTCCATAGCATACATAAATAAAATTAGGAAACACTACAATCAAGACATAATGCACAATCTTAAGCAACTTAAGTTTGTTTGGCAAATACAATCTCCATGAAATTTATTAAACTACCCATAAAGAAGATGTATATATCAATAATTTAACAAAATCTTACTTCAAAGACAATTCCTAGACCCCAAGTAAATTTCATAATCCAGAAAGTTATAAACAAACCCAGATAAGTAGATGTGATATCATTAGTGGATAGGCTTTTATTTACTGGCTAATTATAAACTGCAGTCCAGACTGACATTCCTAATCCAAAACTCTGAATGAATCCTCAAAACCCTGACACCGTAAGCATCAGCATGACATCACAAATGGAAAATTCCACATCTGACCTCCTCAAGCCTGTAATCCCAATACTTGGGAACTAAGACAGAAGGATTGCCAGAAGTTTGAGGCTTGCCTGATTTAAATAGTGAGGTCCATGCCAATTCACGCTATAGCCTGAGACATTGTCTCAAAAAACCAAAAGGTATAAACTAGCTGTGCATGTGTGTGTGTGTGTGCGTGGTGTGTATACATATATATGTATATATACCTTCAATCATTTATATATGTATATATACATATATAATTTATTATAAATTAATTTCAGCTATAAAAAATTGAATCTTATCTTAAATTTTGGTTCCATTCCCAGATACTACACATATATTATGAATATACATATTAAATGTATGTATGTGTGTACATATATCTGTATATGTATATTTAAATCTAAATGATACTCAATTATTTTATATATAGCTAAAGTTTATACACATACGCAAAAAATATTCCAAATTTTGAAAAACTCTGAAATGCAAAGCAGTCCTTCTCCAAATTTCACAACCTCTTGTTAGTATTGATGTTTATAGAACTTAGCTGATTACCTCCGATCCCTCAATTGATATACCCTCTGAGAACTCCTATACTTGTGTAATGTCTTCAGTCTCAATAGCACTCATAACTTTTTAGCTTCTCAATGTTAACTCTTAGAAGTTTGAAGACTTGCAAACACAAGGAACTCCCATCTTACTAGGATTTGCACCTGTGAAAAATTTTTGAGGGGGAGAAGAACAAGAAAGGTATGCCTGATGGAGGTATAGCAGTGGCAAGACATGTCCCTACCAAGCACAAGGCCAAGGACCATATCCCCAGTGCTAGAAAATGAGGGTGGGGGGAAAGAGAGAAGAAGAGGGAACAGAAGGGGAGGAGAAGGGAAAAAGGGCAGAGCCACATCTAATGTCTTCCTTGTCTCACCTGAAACACACGCAAGTTTAACTGGTGCTAACACTATGATGATGCAGACTTCTCTGCCAAACTTCCCTTGTAGCATGAAACTAACTTCTGAGCTCAGAATAGCTCGGAGCCTTCACCAGCCTGCTCCTAATGCTTCTCCAACACTAAACAGGGGAGGTGGAAGAAGCCAGTCGCTGACTTCCATCAAGCTGACCCTTCTTCCAGGTTGACAGTTCTTATTCAAGTGATTAAAATCTTAACACAGATAGCCACCACAGAGCTTAGAAACCAAATAAGCATTTCTCTTTCCATAACATTTAAAAGCACAATTTACAAAACTTTTCTCCACAACTATATACTTGGGTCTCATAAAAATTGGATATGCCATGCAAAGGTTTTACAAATACAAAAATTAAAGCAATACAAGTCAAAGGACTTGGCCAATGCCATGCTCCTAGTCAGTAGTGAAGTCATTATCAGAGTCATGGCAGCTGCAAAGGACAGCCACACCTGCCTCACAGACCATACCTCGCAAAATGATACACTGTATGCAGAATACTATGGATGTAACTATGTCTTTAACTATGAGACTGAAATCAGACAAATGTTTACATATTTAAATCCTGTGCCCAAACAAGTAATGAATGTTAACATTACTATTATTAGGTAAGCATTCCATGTCACTACATAGACTATATAATTGCCGTTAAACATTAGCATGTTATAATTTTTCCTATCAATTCCCAGGCTACATTTCTTCATCAACACATCTGGATTTGTTCACAGTAAACATACAATCTTGATAAAAGTGCTGTCCCTTACTGTCAAGGTTGCACTGCAGGTATTCATCATGAAGCCACACATGTCAGCAAAACAATAAGGCCCCCAAACTTAGTGTTTAAAACCTCTTTGGTAATAAAATTTATATATGTGTGTGTATATGTATACAACATATATATATATATATATATATATATATATATATATAGTAAAACTGATAACAGTCACTAATCCAAATAAATTAAGTCCATTAATTGCTTTACAACTATTACAGAAATATTATTTGGCTTATAGAAAAACATTAAGTTACTCAAGATCTTTAAAAACAGTCCCAAAATAATTACACAATTCTCTGTCCCATAATTGGGACCTGAAATACTTGGACTCTAACAAGAACTATTTCTAATTCTTTTTTTTTTTTTTTGGATTTTCGTCTAATTCCTTTCTAAAGAATTTTATGCATATTAATTATCTCAGGAGCAACAATACATAGACTCTAAAGATAAGTGCTGTTCCTAAGCATTAAATCACAATTATGGGGCTGAGCAGACTGCTCGGTAGTTGAGCACTATTGCCTAGGACTAGAATTCAGGCCCCAGCACCCCCATGAAGTGCACCCTCAGGCACCTGCATTCCTGTGCACAAACCCATATACAGGCACATACACACACACATAATTAGAAATAATAAATCTTTACAAGCACACACACACCTGAATTGGTGGAGTCTAAATCCAACTAATGTTAGGGCCTAGAACACACATAAAACAATAGTAGTCAGCTATGTTTTAAAGCTGCTCAGGGAACAAAGTTTTAAGCCTGCCTGATTGTAATTACTTGTAAATGTGATGACCAAACACACCCTTATATGACTGTGTTTCTTCTCCCAACCCCAGAAGTATCTACTTCTGAAATGAGTCATTTCTGGAAGCGTACACATTCAACAGATGACCACTGACTACACCAATAGCTACGTGCTTTTTTTTTTTTTTTTTTACAGGTTCAAGTGACAAATAAGAAGGAACTGAAAGAGGAAGGGCCTTGTCTGATCTTTATCATTTCTGCCTACCAAGTCACAGTCTGTGGTTTATCAACAGTTCTACTTTTAAAATGTCTTAAATGGAGCACCCATTTGATGTGATGATAAAAATCTGCAACCTTTCAAAGTCTTTTACATTGACATTTTCTAAAAGATTTCTAAATCCCCACTAGACTTGAGGAGTACAAGACAATCGTATTCTAATTTCACTTTAATAACATGAGATAATTTGCCAAGTAATTCTGAACACTATTCATATGTATACACACCTTCCCAAGGTCTCAAGTGAGATAAGCACTTGACTTCAACAGCTGAAAATCAAATGGACAACACTCAGGATGTCAGTGACCTATATTATTCATAAACTTGTTTGTATTGTGTTTAAATTCTGTAACTTCATTTCCCAAAACTATGTGTTTTTAAAGAAACCAAGTTTGATGAGCAACCACTAGTAAATCCTCAATACCAGCTGAGGATTTCCATGCCTTGACTAGCCCAGAGGCTGGGGATATGGCTCAGTGTAGGGCTCAATCCCAGCACTGCTACAAAAAACGACACTAAAATAACAACAATCCTGAGATAGCTCAATAGGTGCTTTCCTAGAATTAAACTCATTGTACACACTGAGGAGCCTGTAAGAGCTGGTAGCACCATCAAGACAGGTTGAACTACACTAGCAGGAAGGAGTCCTTGGTTTTTCTCTTTAGCTCAGTAGTTCTCAATCTTCTTAATGCTGTGACCCTTTAGTAGGGTTTCTCATGTTTCGGTGACCTCCAGCCATAAGATTACTTCGTTGCTACTTCGTAATTGTAATTTTGCTGCTGTTACGAATTGTAATGTAAATATCTGACATGCAGGGTATCTGATATGTGACCCCTGTGAAAGGGTCACTCAATCTCCCAAAGGAGTTGCACTCCACAGGCTGAGGACCACTATATTAAATGTGTTAATACCAAAAGCAGTCTATCTCCTCAGAATCACTCACAAGAGTTTAAAAAGGAAAACTCAAATTCATTTGAGGAAAAGATAGTCACCTGGCACCCAACTGATGGCTGGGAAATGTCTAGTGACCATGCCCTCCATCACGTCACAGCTTCGCTGTCCTTAGACTCACACACAAAACAAAGTGTAAAGGGCTTGAGTGATTTCACATGTTACGGCTACATACCACAGCCTTTACTGCATTATTACAATTGGAAAGTGACACACCCTATTCAACAATACCATCTTTTTATCTGTGCCTGACACTAACTGGTACATGGAAAGATTCCCTGAAAGGATTGAGAAGGCTAAACATTTGCTTGGCGCTTAGGCATATCTTCCCACAACCTTGTTTATAGGAATACCATCATATCACTCTGGGACAGTGAGATGGCTCAGTGAGTAAATGTGCTGGCAGATTGTCCTCTGACCATCTTCACATCCATGCCACAGCGTAAGCATGTATGTCCACATGCACTCTAAATGATAAAGAAATGTAATTTTAAAATAAAATAATAACGTAATTGCAGCCAAACTTAGAATTAATTAAGGATTTTCAAAAATGTCTGGCTTCATAAAAATCACTGTAAAATATCTCACAAGTGTTGAAGATCTGATTTAAGAGAAACCTAAAAGTTACAAGTTTGGGCTCCATATCACAGATACAGGTTCGAATCCCAGTCCTACCTCTTGAAGCTGTGCATGCTGGGGAAATGATTTAACCTTTCTCAGCCTCCATTTATCTTCTTGAAAAGAATAGTGGTGGCTCACACCTTTAATCCCAGCACTTGGGAGGCAGAGGCAGGCAGATTTCTGAGTTTGAGGCCAGACTTGTCTACAGAGTGAGTTCCAGGACAGCCAGGGCTATACAGAGAAACCCTGTCTCGAAAAAAAAAAACAAACAAACAAACAAACAAACAAATGTCTCTATCTCCTATAATTATAGTAAAAATAATATGGATATAATATAGACACTTGGTATATTTCCTGACATATTATGAATGCCAAATACTGTTTTTATCACTATTTCTATAAAACATCTAGCTTGAAGTCTAATCATGCAAATAAAAACATAATTATGGGTCTTTTACTATGATGCTTCAGCTTTATTTTATTATCTGGGAATGTTCCACAAAATTTAATGAATTTATGCACACATATTCTAAATATCCCTATTACAGGCATTAATTAAAAAAATATTGAACATTAATAAAGCTGGGAGAAAGACAGTAGGATCCAACTAGAATGTTCCTTTATGACAAACCACACCTATTTTTCATTTTATTTTATGGCATCGTTTGGCTGTGCTGGAGATTAACCCAAGAATCGCACACACTAGTCAAGTACATACCGCTGGGCTCCATCTCCAGTCCTAGACTGTATCTTTTTAATTAGTCTGAGTTTACAAGGCTTTTCTTAAATTTACAATGTTCCCTTGAGGGCTGTCTATCAGTTGTTCACACCTCACTGTAAATTTACTCATATAAGTCCTTCAAACAACACCCACCCACCTGATGTGTCATTTGAAGAGTTGGGGGAGCAGCTGGGTAATTTTATAACAAAGTGCTTGAGGTTGCCACAGCCCTGGGCAGCAGGTAACTGCCCCACAGCCCCACAGGAAGAGAGAGGCTCACAACTGTTAAAACAACAGAGCAACTTCCCCTCTAGGAAACTGCAACTTCCCTGATTCATTCTACTGTCCTGAGCATTAACATCATCAGGACCTCGCATGTGCTAGCCAAGAACTTACTGCTGAGCTATAGCCTCCTAAACAAAAACCTCTCAAAACTCAATCCAGGGCCACTGTAGAGAAGCTTTCCACTAAGCCAATGACTGGCGCATTATACAAATAAGAGCTAATATACATTCTTCTATAGATAAAATGAATTGCTATCTAAAATAAATCAACTTATCCTGAATTTGTATACAAATAATGTCCCACTTTACCTGAAACATCAATTCAATCTTACAACACAAGAATCTTAAGTGTTTATGTGTTAAAATGTATACTACAGTGATAAATAGTGCCTCAGACACAGAAATCAAACACATATTTGCAGAAAAGACAGGAAACAGCATGAAAACATAAGAAAAATCTCCCAGGTATAGACTATTGTCACAAGTATTCTAAGACCTTATCACCTTGAAAACCTAGGAAAAGCATTCCAAAGAAAAGCCTAACAAATGGTTGCCCTGCACCACCTCAGCAAGGGCCCCAACCCTAAAGCACAGGATGGTGAACACAAGTAGGGGTCTGGAGCCTCACATCACAGTGGGAACTTCCAAATTTAAAGACAAGGAGTCATCTTAGACTACAGTAGCAGCAAAAGCCATGAAACAACTAAAGCAGCTACAAAGACCAGATCATGGAGTGTGAAATGCAATTGAACCCTCCCCAAGTCACAAGGAGCACATCCAAAATTGTGATGCTTATCCTGCACTTCACACAGGCAGCAGCTCGAGGAAGAAGGCATAACACTCCACACAAACATAAAAGAACACTCTTCACTGTTTGCTACTGGGGGAAAATGGCATATTCCATGACTATGGTTCTAAAGAACCAGAGTAAATTTTCTTCCCATTTAGTATCTACAGGGAAATGAAGTAGTTTCATTTTCTTGAGCAGTGTAATAGTATATAAATATTTCCAGTACAGATTGCCCTCATTTGTCCTAATACATCTAGATGGAAAGGGACTTGCACAGCACATGTGAATGGACATAAACCAGGTATGCTAAGACATGTATTCTAAGTATATCTGAGTTGCAGAATGTCCAATGATGGTCAATAACGTCAAATCTCCTAAAGCACTTGACTGTGCATTCCCCACAAACACTCTACGTCCTGGGCTGACTGGATTCTTGTGATGTGGGAAGAGGAAGGGAAACATAAGTACTTGATATGAGAAACCTAAGCACAGGGTACATCAAAGTATGTCCATAGTGTGTGTGTGTGTGTATGTGTGTGTGTGTGACTTTGAGATAAGATCTCACTATATATTAGAACTCAGGAATATATCAGAATGCAGGAGATACTGCAATGCCCACTCCATATACATATATATTTCTGTTAGGTTTCAAACCTGGAACTAAGTGGAGGCTGGCCTCCAGATTGTCCCAGCATTCCTCAGTCCCTACCAGTTACAGGGTCCTCCTGACTGGTATACCCTACATACCCTGAACTTCTCAGTAGGTAGAAGGGACTGCTCTTCCCTATATAATGCAACCATCTGGGTTACCTGCTCTCTTGGTACCTTTGGGCCTCCTGGCTGCTGGGCTAGTTCCCCTCTCCCCATGTGGCGCAGCTCAATCTGGTCACATACACTCTGGACTCTCCCCCTCTAACTACACTCTAACTATGCTCTCACACATATCTACAACAAATTTACTCCCACCACACCTAGGAGCAGCCATGGTTCCTTTCCTTTTCCTTTTTTTAAGTTTTTTTTTTCATTTGATGCTGATACCCAAGAACAATCATTTTTGTTTCCTTTCATTTCTTTCTTTCTTCCTTCATTCACTAGTGTTCCTGCTACTCTCATGCCAGTTTGTGTTCAAAATTGCTCCATCGGCACAGTTGTGTTTAAAACAACTTCTGCAAGCAGCTCTCTGAATCAATGAATCAGCACCTGCTTGTCCAATGGCCAGCACTAACCTACACCCAACTGATATACTTTTTTATTCTGTGTTCACTAAGGATGTCAGATTCTGTGGTGAGCTTTCTCTTGGGAAAATAACTAGTGTGGCTCATGAAGAATTTACTAGAAGGTAAACAGACACTTAATCAAGCTACCTCTATAGCTATACATGGCTATATTAAACTCTTTACGAAAACAGTAAGCCCCAAAATGCTATATTCAGCAAACTATATCATCACATTGTCAAGAAAAAAAATAGTGAAATACAGGTTAATAAATGCCTTCTTATACAAGGTACAGGGGGAACTAAAAATTATTCAGCTGTAGATTCTGATTTAAGAAAATGAATGCTATCCAACTATTAACATGAGTTAGAGACTTAAGAAGTAGATATTCAATACCAAGTTGTATGATCTTATCAAAGTAAAATAAGATAAAAACCCTATAGCTAAGGGACTTGATCCTCAGAGAAATAATCCAGACAATAATACAGGAATAAAGTAAACAAAGTTTGCTAAGGATATGTTTGAAATTGCTAATAACTAGAAGTGTTAGATCAAAGACATTTCATTTGAAGACATAAGCCTTATAAATGAAGAGGAAGGACCTATTCTCCTTAGTCTATAAAAAGAATTATACAGGGGAAAGTTTAGTAATTGCTTTAAGAGGAATTATAATTCACCTACTAATTTCAGGAAACACACAGTACTGGAGTTTTAAATGAACTGTAGCATGCATCATTAATACTCTGTGCCCTCATGTTATAAAAACAGGCCACAGCAATGAAAGTGATTAAACTCAGAGCATGAAGACACTACTTTAGACAAATTTCTTAATTTCCCTGGGCTTTTAATTTCTTCATGAGAGTGGCACTTCCTATCTCATAAGATTTTTGTAAGACTTAAGTACTAAATGTACCTAGTACTTTTTTTTAAAAAAATCTACAGACTTGTGCTTGTCGTCAAGTAAACAGTCCATAAATATTAGCTGCTGCTGCTGCTGCTGCTTACAGTCAGTTAGCATCGGGGGTGTAAGGACACAACACAGAGAGAGCAGAATCCTGAAGCCAAAAAAGAAAGCCTTAGAAGGCATCTTTGACTAAGGAAGTGTTAGTTTTCATTTCTCTGAAATGTCCAGTCTCTTTGGAGAAAGCGCTGCAAGCAGAGCAGCAGAAGTTTTGTTATTAGAACTCTAGAAGGCTGTCCCTGCTCTCTCTACTCTCATGCCTCTGTAGGAAAGTGGGCGAGCAGCAAAGGCAATGCGCTTGGAGAGCCACCAAGAACAGCATTAAGATCTAAACTGTGGCACTGTGCTCTGGAATACAAGCTACTGGAAGATTGTCTTGCCAGGAAAGTCTCCATTTAAAAAAAGAGGCCAAAGCCAACATGAAGACATTACCAGAAACAGCTCTATTAACCGGGGGCAGGATAGAGAACCATCATCAGTTCCTCTCAGAGCAAGCTTCAAATCTGTAGGGACTCCAAACAAAACTAACTCATTTTGCAGTATGCTAAAATGTGTTGTGTTCAGAAATAATAATAAAATGCCTTGAAACAAGTACAAACAGCAGTAGACTAGATGAAGAAACAATATGTCAAGCTATACTTCACCAACTATTAAGTCCAATTGAACCAAAATAGTTAATAACTTATCTCTGGGAACTGGAGAAATGAGTCCCTAAGTAACAGCATTTGCTGCTCTTCCAGGACTCAAGGTCAGTTCCAGTACCCAGGCCAGGTGGCTCACAATCACCTGTAACTCCAGCTGCAGAAGATACCCAACCTTCTTCTGACTTCTATAGGCACCAATATGTGCACACATACACTTACATGAAGAGAAATAAAACTTAAAAATAAGTTTTACTTCTGACCATATACATGATGAAAAAGTGAATGAGAATGACATTTGCAATTTAATGAAATAAGCCATCAAAAGAACAAAATGACGGTCTCAACAACCCTTTACAAAAAATACTTCCACTAGTTTCCTAATATCTACTCCTTGCAACTTAATTAGCAAGCCAATCACAATGACCCTGACCACAGTCTACCATCCCTACAGTGTCAATGATGTCCTCCTAAGCAATGGTCACAGCCATGGCAACTCTGGCCACTGAGGTTCAAGGAGACAGTTTCTGAGATTTTAGCAAAGAAAAATTCTGGCTCTAAAGAAAGCCATAAAAGTCAAAGTCCCCTCCACCTCCACCTGCAGTCATATTCAAAAGAGCAGGCTTCCAAGATCTGCTGATAGTCATCTAGAAACCGCAAGATATCTAAGCCTTCAAATGATAGGACCTATAATTTCATAATAAGAGCTGATGACTCACCCAATGGCATTCCTCTCATACAGACTGTCAAATGCCTATAGTCTCAGGGCCATTTGCAAAAGCATCCTAATTTACATGGCTTAGTCTCCAAGTCAATCATAATGATAGAACAAACTTCCAAACAAGCCAAAATACAACCCAGGGTCTTGTTAAAACAGACAAGTAAGTATTGACAGTTGAAAAAGAAATATTCTACTACTTTTCAAAGAATTTCCACATATTTCCCTTTATATGTTTACCAATAAAAAAGGTAATTAATAAGAGATTATAGACACAGCAATCTCTCAATTTGGCATAAAGTTATATGTCTAGAGCCCACTTAGTTATAGGCACCATGACTTTTTAGGACATAAAAGATTATAGCTTCATAGAACCTAAAATATTCATTATGTTTGTATGATTTAAAGCATCAATGAAGGAGGAAAAGGTAATTTTTTGATGTGGTTGAATGTAGCTTTAAAGGAAGTCTTTAAGCCAGGTGTAGTGGCACACCCAATACCAGCACTCAAGAAGCTAAAGTACAAAGATCCCAAGTTTGAGGCCAGTCTGAGCTATAGTAGTGAGATAGTGAAAAACAGTATCAGAAAAAAAAGAAAGAAAAAAGGAAATATATTTTAAACCTTTAGAAACTGCTGTGGAGTAGAAAGCTAGAATGGATTAGGAGCTGAGGCTCCAAGCTCAGTGGTTCCAACTTTCACAGAATGAATATACAGTACTAAGTTCAATCTCTAACAAGGTTCAAGTTGGGGGATAGGGAGAGGTTGATTTGAGGTAGTCTTGACAATTCTCTGAGCTAGGAAGATGGATCAGTGGATAAAAAGCTTGCCTCCCATATGTTAAGACCTAAGCTCAGATACCCATAACTCAAGTTCAGTGAGGTAGTACGCATATGTAATCGCAGCTACAGGAGGAAACAGGAGGTAGAGACAGACAACCTCCCCAAGGCCACCTGGGAATTCAAAGGGCAGCTAGCCTGGTGGTATACACAATAGCTGTGAACAACAGAGATCTCATCACAAACAGGGTAAGGGCCAACACTTGAAATTGTCTTCTGACCTCTACACATGAACTATGGCAAGCGCGTGCTAGTACTCACACAGGAACAGACACAATCATACACATCACAGACACAAAGAATGGACTGACCAGCTTGAGGAGAAGCTAAGATTGTTTATCTTGTTCATTTATGATATGTCCAACTTCGCCAGACCATATAAACTGCTAAAATACAAATGAAGATGTCTCTGGAAAGCATTGACTTTACAGCAGCCACAAGGCGAGATGGCAATAAAAGAAGTTAGTAACAGCTGTACACTGGAATAACCAGTCATAAAAAGCAGAAGGAGCAAAGGGAGGAAGCAGGAACAAAACCACGGAGCCCTGACACGAAGGTCGTGGATTCTCTAACACATGCGCAGATCAGTTGTTATATGAAGCAGTTTCATACTTTTATTAGACTACTTTGTGACCTGAAGAATACACACTTACAATGAGGAAGCACTCATGATTTCCAAAAGAACCTTTCCTGTTGGATAACAGATGAGCACTGCTCCATACACCTGAGGTTAATAGCGTGGTAGTTCTTTTAAGGCTAACCCACACCATAAAGACACTATAAATTTAAGTAGGGTTTGAAAAACTAATACACATGTACAGAGGATATGGCTGTGCTTGGGGAGAACACATGTGAACAAACTCTACCACATAGAGGGCAACGAAGATGATTTCTCTAATTGGAAAAGGCTCCTTAGAACCTTAGTTGTTCTTGTTAGCTGGCAAACCTGATCAGAGCTGCAGTGCCAGCAGACCAGAAATGAAACACATGGACATTCTGGAGCCAAGAATGTGTGTGATTTCCTACCTAAAATTAGCCATGCCTATTTCACCACAGCTGGGTTGGGCTGGGCTCCTCTATTTTAAGGTGTGCAGAGCCAAATGACTTAAGAGTATGTAACTGCTGACTAGTCAGAAACTTTCCTCCCAGGTTCCAGGATGGCTAACTGGTTTCCACAAAACCCCACTTAATGGCCTTGGCATTTGGAAAGGCTAAGTATCTTGCTAATGAACCATGTGCTATAAACAGACATGAAGACATACCATGCACTGAATAAGAGAAAGGAGATGCCTTCGTTTTTGAGTCAAAAGGCATATGCCAGTCCCAAACACAGAGACACTATAGCAAAAGTGATGAAAACTAGACAAAAGTCACAAAAAGTAACTATTTGTTTTTCCATAAAATTGTATAAGTCTGACCATGACAACCTCCCAAGTTATGCCACCCATGTTTACCTCCCCAAGCACTGTGCAACTGGAATAAACCCAACCGAAGGGGCTACTCAGTCTACACACTGCACTCCAGAAACAGCAGAAGGGACTGGTGAAGGTCCCTTCGGTACTAGCAGGAGAATTTGCTTTATCTTCTGTTTAATGGTGCTGATGTTTCAAATACAGATGAAAGCAAATGAAAAGGCATGCCTTCCCACCATGAACAAGGGCAGTTCTGTCAACAGGGAATAAAACTGAGCTGTAAGTTGAAATTCAAGCTGCACAGATAACATCCGTGATTTCTACAACCCCAAAGCAAAGACCTAGCATCTATTTTATTACTAGCAATTTGAGATACTGGAATAGACATCTGGCATTATCAGGTTCCTGATACTATCATGCTCTAGCAGAACACAGTATTAACACTTATTTTGACACACCCGATTACATTAGGAGTAAAGGAACATACATACCTTCATTTTCAGAGGCATGACACTTCACTTTCAATACCAAGTCAAAAGTTCTTTCTGGATTTTCCCTAAAATAAAAAGAATCTTATTATATTTACTTCGCACAGAAAATAGCCATTATCTATAAAGCTTCTATACAAAAATGTTTCCATACATGTGGGGTTTTACAGTGCTAAAGATTGAACTCAGAGCCTGTTCATGCTAAAAACTCCATCCCTATAATATACTGACTTCATTTGTTTGTTTGTTTGTTTGTTTGTTATTCGGGACAGGGTTTCTCTGTGTAGCTTTTGTTGTCCTGAAACTTACTCTGTAGATCAGGCTGGCCTCAAACTCAGAGATCTGCCTGCCTCTGCCTCCCAAGTGTACCACCACCTCTAAATCTAATCCTGTTTCTGCCTCAGCATACTCTGTGATACTCCCTGGCTAGGTAGCAGAAATATAAATGAAAATGTTTTATCAGTTTGATAAGAGTTATAACTCAGACTTTGGAGTTCTGAATCAGGGGGCAAAGTGTGTCAGCTGTAAGAATGCTTTCTTACCTATAGGGCACCCTGCCCACCTCACAGAGTAACAGCCAATCAATATGGGAGAGAAGGTTGTAGAATAGTATGTTCACCCAATTGAATCAAAACTAAAAAAAAAAAAAAAAAACAGTATGCCTTTCAGCATCTTCTCACGTTGTCACAGATCTAACATAGGCTGTCCTGCTTTCTCCAAAGAACCTGCCATAACACAGAGGATGAAAATTTGATTCCTGCTGCATTCCAGACTCACAGAAAAGTGCTCCATAGATAGGATATTTTGCACAGGCCTTCCTAAGATGTTCTTTATTATACTCGAGCATGTTCAAAATAGAGAACTGGTCACACACTCCAAAGTAACAAAACCTAACAAAAATTATTTTCTTTATGTCAATTATTTTTAAGGAATTTGGCCATTTGGCCTACTCATTAAATCCCCCACGGAGAACAGAAAGTTTGTTTCACTTCCTTTAGAAGTACTAATTTTGGGTTATTGTTTTTTCTTCCTAATTTCTTATACTACATGCTTAACCTGTTTATTTGCTACATTTCAAAAGGCAGACTGAAATATACTGAGATACTTAAAGTAAACAAAAGTCTGATATTGTAATGTTTCTTTCCATCAGAAGGTATAAGATTAAGTCTGGGATGTAGCTCACCAGTACACAGTATCTGCCCTAGAGTGCTTGAAGCCTTGGGTTTGACCATAATGGGAGGGAAAGGCAGGGGAACTGTTAAAGGAAAAGACATCACAATGCAAAAAAGTCATGATGTATATTACTTCTGTTAAGACTAGTGCCTTTATACACTAGCTTTTTAAATACATCCTTTAAGAGATTAATGCTACCTCTCACTACTAAACATTGATTTTAAATATTTGCATATATGTGTTACTTGTAATATAATTATATTACATGACATTCTTTAGAACTGAAGGGAAAGACAACCCATACAAATTAATTTATAAATATCCACTTCTCCACTTCCTCATCCCACCCACTATTAACTTGTTTCATGAGCATAAAATGGGCTCCGGCAATCTTTTTTTTTTTCTTAGTTCCCTCATAGTACAATTAATTGTCTGAAGAGTAAGTTTTTTTTTTAATTACCCTGCACTCTATAGTGCCAAATATTAAAGGAAATATTCTAAAATGTGTAACATTTCTATTTTCATAAGATAGTTAGAATGTGTCTTAGGTAGATAAAATACGGAATCGGTTATACTTCTCTACAATCTACAGGGCCTTTCAATGTGGCTCTAATACACAGAGAGGTAGAACGGAATGGGAGGGGACGGTCAAAGAAGATGAGATTTCTTCACAAAGTAAAGTTTCCAGAGAAAAAAAGCAGCAAATGCCCATCTCTAAGACACCTCCAAGCAGAGCCGCCACCGTTATTCAAAATGCTTTTTACATACTCCCTACAAGTAAAATGGCCAATGGTGAAAAGCCACCTTAGTGCACATACCACTGTGCTAGCAGCACACACGCAGCGGCTGCATAAACAAACAGCGCTTTCATTTTAAACGAAGGGTAAGCATCAGAAAGCAACTCGGACCACCCTGAAAAATAACCCTAAAGGGAGCAACGGCTATCCTAACGCCGGGGCAGCGGTTCCCTAACCACCGCTCACGGAGCCGCCCGTCCGCCCGCCGCGGCGCACGGCCGGCCGGGCCCAGGGAAGCCGGGTCGCCGGGCGAGCAGGCTTTGCGGCCTAGCGCCGACCGCCGCGCAGCGGGCCGTACCGGGCAGGCCGCACCCGGGACCGCGGAGGCCTGGCCCCGCCGCCGCTCACCTGGTCCTGCGGTCCATGGTCACATGTCGCTGCGGGGCCACCGTCGCCCCGCGCCTGCACGCCCGCACGCCGTCCGGGACGCGCTGCTCAGAGCCGCGGCCGGCCCACGGCGCCCTCCGCGGCCTCGCGGGGACAGCACCGCGGCGACGCCGCCCCCGCCCCCGCCCCCGCCTCTCGGTTCCCGCGACCCGGCCGCCGGCGGCTCCGCCACCTTCCGCGAACCAGGAAGTCGCCGGGAGGGGGAGGGGGCGCACCGGGACGCGCCCTGCGGCTGCACCTGGCCGCTCGGGCCCGGGGCAGGACCTGCCCTCCTGCTGTCCTGGGCACTGGCTCCTGCTGTCCTCGTCTTGGAAAAGCGCTTCTGCCCCGGGGTTCCCACATCACGACTCCCATTCATTGCAAATTGGGAGCTCAAATGGATGCTCAGGCCTCCGCCCCACTCCTGCCCCTGGCTTGGGTAGTGCTCTCTGAAACCCAGAGCCGCCCCCTCCTGATTCAGGAATGTTCAGACTTATGCACCTGCTAAACAGCTCTGCCAAACAGCTCAAGGATAGGCTCCAGTTGCCTGCACAAATGGGAAACACATTCCTGCCGCAGACACTGACGCATAGCCAGGGACTTAACTTTTAAACACACAGTGGCAGGCCCCCTAGAGTGTCGTTCTAGGGCAGCTGAGAGGGCACCACGAAGGATGGAGGAGGTGGAACCTGATTTCCAGAACTCCGGAGCATGTGTTTCTGTAAGCAGTGATAAACACTGGCTCGGTGTTTTCAACACCTAAGCTACGGGTACCTTAAACCAGAGCAGGAGACTGGATCTGAGATAAAGGAAGCAGTGGACAGTGGCCAAGTTGGAATCTAACCAAGCTCGGCTGTTGCTGATTCTTACTGTGGCTTCTGATTGCCTCGTCTGCTGCTGTCTCAAATTCGGTATCTACTAAGAAGACATTTAGAAAGATTTATGGTAGACATTCAAAACATTGTCCAGGACTGAAGAGTCACACAGACTCCCTAGGGACTGGGGAAGGCTTTCTCCCAGCTAGCATTCACCCTTGACAAGGTTAGAGAGATTGTCATGTAGGAAGGGTTACTTCAGACTGTATCCACACAGAAAGTAAGAGAATGAGGAAACAAAAATGGTATGAATGTGGTATGAATCACGACACATAAAAGTCAGACAAGGAGCCTTGGAAAATAAAGACTAGATTTGATCTTAAACATTCCTGTCCAAAATGGTGTTGCCCCATCAACATAGTAAGACATAGTCTACAGTCACAAACCTATTCAAAAAATGAGCTCCCAATGTAATTGAAAAGCAAAGCAAAAAGGTGCAGTATCAGTGTATACTGTGTTGTCACAGCTTGACTTGGTGTGGGATGCTTAATTTCAGTTTCTTGCTACCTACATTTGTAAAATGGGAATTATGACTTGCCTATCACATGAGGACTGTGTTGTTCAAGTTTTAAAATGTTATGCCTCTTGTGAGACATTTGGAGAAATCAGTGAATTTCAGTTTCACAATTAGGCCGAATATACCATGTTTACATGGATTTCCCATATAAAGTTTTTTTTTGCTGCCTAACACGTTAGCTTACTCCAAAGACTTGAAATAAATTCTGTAACTAAAAAACACTTCTGCCCCAAGTGTGACTGAGATGTGTGAGCTTCTCCTTTCTTATAATTAATTCTTCTCCAAAGAAAACAATCCTGCCTAGGGTGACTGTGCCATGAATTCTTAGTCTGGGGTGAGAAAATAGTAACAAATGTTTTCACTATCCATTGTTGGGATTATGTAAAGTGACAGTTCCTTTGTAACGTTACTTATTCAAGCCATACTAAGTATGAAGACAAAAATGCCACATATTTTTATTATGTATCAATCACATTTGAGGCCAACTACACTAATTTGATATTATTGAGCTTAATAAATAAACACAGACAGATAAGGTTTAAATACATAGTTTATCAAAAATTACTGGAGAAAGAAGTTAGAATAAACCTGTCATGGTGGTATGTTTATTGAAATCAATGATATAAGTTTAGTAATGTTTGCTTCATATAAAACAACATTACTAACAGAGAAGTTTATAGAAGGCAAATTTTCAAATTGGTTATTACATTCTCCCAAGATCATATTTTAGCAATAATATTTTCTATTTAACAATAACATTTTTAGAACCATAGTGACTCAAGAACATGGTATTATAATAGCATTGGTAAGAGCACATAACGGGACCAGACTATATATCAGTGGTAGAGCAGTTGCCCACCATCTACAAGGTTCTAGTTTGATCCCTAGCCCAGGAAGAAAAGAAAAATGAAAAACATATTCTTCAGCTCATGAGTGTGATAGTCTAAGAATATGATCTTGATGATGAATATGGTGATGTCTATTACTAAGTTGGTTTCGGCCTTGACACAATTCAATAATGGGAGAGATGAATTAAGATACCCTAACATGTTCATAGTACTATCTATTTCAACTTCCACTTCTGTCATTTTTTGCTTTATATAGTTTGTGATTATGTTATAATAGATATTCCAATTTATGAGCACTGAGCCTATCTGGTAAATCAAACCACTTCCTATACATTATGACTTTCTTACCTTCAATGCTTGGTTTTTGTTGTTGTTGGGGATTTTGTTTGTTTGGTTGGTTGGTTAGTTGGTTTGGGGCTGTGTTTTGTTCTGTTTGGTTAATAGTATTTTCCTGGTAGTAGAATAGCTCTTTTGATATTTTTACATAGAAACTTTCCAAACCATTATATTCTAGCTTTTTCTTCAATAGCTGATTTTGCCCATTTTCCTCAAGCTACACTCAAATGGCCTCTGGCTAATGCTATTACCTACTGATGATGTGAAAGAATCCAAGTCTGGTGCAAGTCTGGTTTGTCTTGTGAGCCAGCTCCTCTGTTTCTCCAAGTATGGATAACCACAGAGATAAACACTTACTGTGCCTTCAAAGTGAAATGTTACTAGTTTTCAGGAGTACTCCTTCCCAGTCTCTTCCCTCTGGGAAGAAGAAAGAGGACTCTCAAAAGTATTTAGAAAATAATCCTATCACTAATGCTTTAGGTATAATAAAGTCCAAGTATCTTGACTCTTAGAATAAGTATCTATTATATTTGTTGACAAATTGTATTTATTTTTGCCACTTAATGTGCTTCCCATTCATTTTTTTCTTTTCTATGTTCCTTCCCAGTTTGTTTGTTTGTTTTTTTTAATTTCATGTTTTCATTTCTGGCCTCCTTCTGCTCTAACCTAAAGCGGGGAAGTAATGGACTCTCTATTTATTAACTAGCCACATGCTGTCTGTGGGCCTCATCAGTTTATATCAAAGTCTGAGGTTTCAAATAATTAACTTAGAATCCAGTTTTTAGAGGCACCCTGCTCAACTGTAGCCAGCACATTTCCAATCAGCCATTCCCTAGAATCTAACTCTACATGGCTTCCTCTTAAGATTAGGTTAAATTTATCAATAACATTCTAATCCTCATTCATTATGAAAAAATTCAACAAAATATCCAACAAGTCAAATTTCTTAAGAAAATATCCTTAAAAATATGATTTCTTCTTGACTGAATATGATGACCCGTTCCATTTCACTTTAGCACAGAAAGGCAGAGATAGGTGGATCTCTGAGTCTGAGACCAGGCAGACTACATGGTGAGACCCTGTATCATTTTTTAAAATGTTTTAGCTTGAGTTTTAATGTTAACTGAGACAATGTTAACAAGGAAAACATTCTTCTAGTGTTCGCTATATAGTCTACAGCAATAGCAAACATTTGAATTTAAAGGTAAAGTCTCCTTCAACAAAACGTGTGTACTATTGAAATAGAAGCCAGAAGGGAAAATGAAGGAGCAGTATCTTTCCCAAGAACCTACTTTCTGTGTTGATTCAAAAGTCTAATTCAAAGATACCTTCCAGTTTGTAAACAAAAATGCCACAGACAAGTCTTGATACCTTTATTACCAAAACTGAACATAAGCAAATAATCATCCGTTTCAAATGGTGAATCATATTTGTTTTGCTGTTAAGCTCTTAATAAGAATATTATCAAAAACCACATAATGAAACATCTTTCTTTCCCCTTCTCCAACCAATTTATCCCAAGTTGTAAACTAAATTCTCTTACCTCTGACCAGCTTCTGCTAGTTCACATTTATCTTCATTCCTCTGCCTGCCAGACATTGGAAAACTTCAAGCGGTCCTTGAAATTGAGAGCAGAGACTATTGGCAGGAGAGTAGGACTAGAAGACTGTAATCAGAGGACTTGGATTTTCTTCAGGGACTCTGAAAAAGCTCTCTTGAACTTCAAGAAGCAGTGCAATGTTTGTGTAACCCTGTGCACTGCATGGGAAGCAAGCTCCTGACCGCACCCACAAGATACTCCACATAAATAAAACATCATCCTTGTGTGACAGCCCTGCTCACACCCATTGAATGCTTCAGTAGAATGAGTAATCACATCCAAAGAACAAGGTCATTAGAATTTACTGGAAGGACTCTAATATGATACTGGCGATCCAACAAAATCAACAACCTCTATAAACAACCCTAATCCTGATGTAAAAGAACATTCAAAAAAAAAAATCCTGCTTGCCAAGTTCTTTCTTCCTAAAATACAGTCACTAGACGAACATGACATGCATAACCATACACAACGGGCTCAGGGGTGTGGAGAGATGCAGCATGCCAGCCATTAGAACTCAGTCAAATAAAGAAACACCAGGGAAAACCCACAATTCTACAGCACAAGGTTTCTTGAAGGCTAAAGAGATTGACAATCTCAACATATTTAATGGCTCTCTCCCTCATTTCTTTCTACTTCAAATCAGACCTGATAAAAATTAAAATTAAGGGTTCTCTTGGGTGCTAAAAATATGGGCATCACCTCACCTCCTTACTGTCATCAGTTGCCTGTTATCTGGTGTCTGGTAGGGCAAGAACACTGCTTGTAACCATCTGTGGGAAGGCAGAAGAAGCTAGCCAAGATCTCAATTCCATGTGAATACATTTATTTTCTTTGTGAAAAGGCACTGTCTCACACACCTTTCTCCAAGCTCTGCTCACCATGGAGTCGTTTTCTTGCTGTCTTCTTGAGATGACCAACAGGGACAGCTGGGAGTGGCTAGAATGGGGAGGAAGCTTTAGGAACCATGACTCAGCCTGATTGTCACCTGTCATCTTCAGGTGACAACAGAGTTCTTGCATCAGTGAGGACAAATGCCACTTTTAGCCTGCTACATGGATACTTCCTGAGTCTTCACTTCCTTCATGGATAGAGTTGTGTATCAAGAACAGTCAACCCAGTGTGTGCTGAATACAGTAATTACACTGTGTCCTCAATGTGGTCACTCAAGAAATCTACCCAATAAGCACTGCTAATTTCTATTCTGTGGTGGCATAACTAAAGCCATTGATTGCTATGTGATTCATTCATTACCTCTGATTTCCAATACAAATATGTTGTACTTCTTCTTTGAATAAGCAGGTATTAATCCTTAAGTAATGCATGCCTGGATGTCTGTGGCAAGGCCTAATAGCAGGATTGGAAATAAAGCTTTAAATCTAGTGGTCTTCTCAAGCAAGCCAACTGGTAAAACCACTTCTAATCTGTGAAAGCAAAAAGGCACATGTTTTGTCTTGATATTTGAATCACCATATCATGTCATGAGCCAGAAGCACAGGCTTTACCACATTTGCCTTTATCGTTGCCAAGTGCTCTGTGACCATTTCATTAGCTGAGTCCCTCCATACTCCTGTGAGGTATGGATTGTGGGTAAAGTAGTCACCTTAAAGGTGAAGCAGGAAGCCCAGGGACATTTTATTCCTAAGATTGCCTACATGGAAGTGTACTTTCTGGTCTACCACAAGCACCCAGAAATAGAAGTTACTCTGCATTGTATCACAGAACCATTTTTGAAATCCATTTTCTTCATAAAGAATGTGCCTTCTTTCTGAATAGGACATCAGCTCATTCAAAACAAAAGTAAGCTTCAAATGAATGTCTAGCATTTGGTAGTTGATAGCATCTGATAGTTTTTAAATGGGGACTATAAACAACATTCAATGTTTATGCAGTCAAACTTTTTTTTTTGAGTTCTCTGGCCAAATTGCAGGATTTAAAAAGCATTACATAAGAAACTAAAAGAGGGCTGGGCAGTGATGGCACAAATGAATTTACACTCCTTTTATCCCAGCATTTGGGAGGACAAAGCAGAGACACGGGTGGATCTTTGTGAGTTTAAGGCCAGCTTGGTCTGCAGAGTAAGCTCCTGGATGAACAGTTAGGTCTACACAGAGAAACTCTTGTCCCAGGTTAAAAAAAAAAAAAAAGAAGAGAAGAAAGAGAGAGAGGGAAGAGAGAGAGAGAACGAAAGAGCAAACGAGAGAAATATTAATCTGCTACTGTTTCTACTCCATCCTCATATTACAGAAATGAAAGCTAAAGCAAAAAGAAATTGTATTAATCTGTAGAAACACTTATTGTTAAAGAAAAACTACTTAGAAACTGAAAGATTTCATGGTTCTTAAAAAGAAAAAAGAAAAAGTTAAAAAAAAATTTCATGAATACTCTTAAAACACTTCTGGAAGTGGGAAGTCCAAGAGACTGATGCTGATATTATAGAACATGGGGTCACATAGCCTGTGCCCCCAAGAAGCCATTTAGCTACCTGTCCTCTGTAAATCAACTGAAGGAACCAAATTAATAGTGGAAAGCAGGAAAGGTGAGATTTATTCAAGTTTTGGAAAGAGGGACAAAGAGATCAGCAATACACACACACACACACACACACACACACACACACACACACACGGACGCACGCACGCATGGCTACTTGTGGTTGTGACAGGAGGGTGTATTTAAATGGAAAGCAAGAGTTACAAATAACTATGCAACCTAGCCAAGGTGTGGTCCCCAGTCCACCCTTGTCTCATTTCCTAGTCTCTCTTGCCAGGTGAGTCTCTCCTGCAATGTAATCAGACAAATTGTAAATCTTTTTCCTCAAGACAAGTTCCTCCTCTCTGGAACAAATTCCTCTTCTGAATGCCCCAAGGCTTTGGGCCTTTCTTCTCCCAGCAGGAGAGTCTTATGGAAATTCTCCTTTCTAGAGGCTTATGCTTCCTATAGTCTGTTTGCCAAAGAGTGGACCACAAGTGT
Organism: Grammomys surdaster; assembly: GCF_004785775.1. Classification (NCBI taxonomy): domain Eukaryota; kingdom Metazoa; phylum Chordata; class Mammalia; order Rodentia; family Muridae; genus Grammomys; species Grammomys surdaster. Next base: position 826,497 of record NW_021604679.1, read on the forward strand.
CTCCTTAAGAAATATGCTCATCCATGCCAGACAGGCTGTTACATTGTCATGTGATGACAGTCTTGTTGATGCTCTATAAGATGGAGGTGGGAATCACCTAATGAGAAAGAGCAGAACTGTGTCTCTAAACTATTGCCATTTTTGTCCCTAGAGATCTACCTCAAGGGGGTTTATAATCTAGGAATCAGAGACCAACAAGAAACATGTAAACATAAACAAAGTAAGTTGTCTTACAGTGACAAGTGCTAAAATCTAAACAGACCAGTGAACCAGGAAGATGGGTAGCAGGCTACTTCAGCTACAACAGATGAGAGAACTTCTCTTAGGTGCTGACATTTGAACTGCCATTTGAAGGATAAGATGACTGGTAACAGCCTGGGAGCACATAGGGAGGGACCCATGGCTCCAGCTCTATATGTAGGGGAGGATGACTGTGTCAGGCATAGGTGGGTGAGGAAACCTTGGTCTAGTGAAGGCTGAACACCCAAGTGTGGAGGAAATAGTGGGTGGGGAGGTGGGAGTGGGAGAGTGGATAGGGGCACATCCTCATAGAAGCAGGAGGAGGGGGGATGGGATAGGGAGTTCCTGGGTGTGTGTAGGGGGATGGGGGAAGGGGATTACATCTGAAATGTAAATAAACTATCCAATAAAAATAAAAGATGACTGATAACTACATACAGAGATACAGGATGAGGCTTCCTGACAAAGGGAACAGGTGTGCATGCTTGAGGAGGCTCAAGGAAAGCTGGCACATTGAAGTGAAGCCAAGGTGGCTAGGAGAAGTGATATGACACAGTGTCAGAGAGGAGAAGAGTCCAGACTGTGAAGGGTTTTTACAAGTCATGATAGAGGCTGCATTTTCCTTCCCTTTCTGTGAAAAGCTGATGAGCACTGAGCAAAGTGTAGATTTAAAAAAAATATTTAGGAGATGGCTGCTGTACTCCAGAAAATGATACCTAATTCTGCCTTTTGAGTTAGTTGCAGTGAAACTAAGATGTCTGATACTAATCATAGAGGTATCACCCAGATGATCTACCTAAGAAATACATGTCCATAAGGGAGAGAAAACTAAAGAAGAGTTGTCGATGAATGAGAGCCAACACTAGCTTTGTGGCCATTTACTAAGGGACAGAGGTGAGAATGGATACAGGATAAGGAAGGAGCCCAAAATTCTACTTTAAACACTCGAAGACTTACACGCAGGAGACACCCCAGTGAAGATATAGCCTTGGCAACTGGTCAAGGAAACCAGTCTGCATTGCTGCCGTGCTGTGAATGCTGGCTATTTCCATCATAATAACCACCTACACTGAAAGTAAGTGTCTGAAATTTTTGACTGGCATGCTTTTATCTCAAGAATGTATTGGGAACACTGACAGAAAATTCCTAAATTTAGGTGATGCTAATTTCACTATCTCTCCTTGAGTTTTTTTTAATTCATTGCCACCAAAAGACCTATAGAAAAATGAAAAGTAAAGTAATGTATACCCCAAAGCCTAAAACACAAAGCAAGAAAGCACAGAGAAACTCAGAAGCAGAGAGCACCTTACTTGCACCATAACGGTGCAACATAACGGTGTTGAGAGACTGTTTGAAGCCTGCTTTGCTTCTTGCCTGTAATACCAGCAAATGGGAGGCTGAAACAGGAGGTTTCCTGCATAGCAAAACTGTCTAGAAAAGGAAGGTGGCTCTGATTGCCTTGCATTCTGTAACACTGATTCACTTGCATTTGTAACACTGCAGAAGGGAGCTTGGCATCCTAAGGAGGCCAGGAAGATGTCTATAGGATTGCTAACATGCCCTAACAGAAAGACCTGAAATTGAACATTACGTGTCTTGGGAGCATGAGTGGGAAGGCCCACCACATAATGAGCACTGCCTACTGCAAGCAGTTCCTGTAAGAAAAAAAAGTGCAGAGATGATTACAGCCCAGCCTTGGCTGGCTCACTTTGCTCCTGGCTGTCCAGTCAGACACTGGAAAGTGCTAATTACTGAGTAGGACAGAAGCTACTTGGACTGAGAGCATCCATCGGTTTGTTTGGCAATCACAGGATCAAGTGTGATGGTAAGCACACAAACACAGTATTAATGCCACCAGGTACTAAGGTATGTGTAGATGACAAGTCACCTTGAAAGAGGGAAGTGGGAGTTTGTATTCCTTCCCCTTTTCGTTGCTCTGTGGGCTTTGGGAGTAGGACAGTTGTTAGTGGTGTTTGAGACAGGACCTCAGTATATAGTCCAGGCTAGCCTAGAACTCATAGTATATCTAAAGCTGACCTCAAAATTGCAGCAGTTTTCCGAATCAAATAATAACAATAATAGTAATAATAATAATAATTCTTTAAGTTTTAAGGTCTTTAATTCACCAGATCTGTCTGCCATCTCAGCTTAGCAACACAGATCATGGAACTGGTCAGTTTTATGCTTGTGACTGTGGCTGACTGAAGCTGCGGTAACTTGCTGCTACTACTGAGTATAGGAAGAGAATATTGTACCACAAACGGCTAGCCAGGAAACTGTCAGTATTCAAATGTTGACACGTGGTTTCTACTGAAAGCCTTGTCATCTCATACCACAGTAAAATCAAAAGTCACATATTAAACCATTGTAAATCCAGGAGTGATCTTTCTATCCCGTCTTGGCCCATTTAAGACCCATTTCCTCATCCCCCTACTCTGCCAGAATTTAGGGTACTGAAAAAAGAAGAGGGTAAAGATGTCTGCAAGGTGTCAGAACATGGGTCTCCAGGATGTCTCTCTTCACTTAAGCATCAGTGTGAACAACTACTCCTGCACATAAATGATCACAGCATCTAAGAAGAGAGACTATGGCATACAGGGGAGGCACAAAAAAAAAAAAAAGATTTTCGCCCATAGTTTAGATAACACCAGACCAAACGGTTCCATGAGGAGGGGGGTTATTTAGGGTGGAGGGAGGAGAGCAGCGAGAGGAGAGAGAGAGAGCACAGAGGTAGAGGAATAGAGGCCGCCGCGTGGAGAGAGGGGGAAGGGAAGTGGGAAGGAGAGAGGGGGCAGAGAACCTGCAGGCGAGGGATCAACGGAGCAAGAGAGAGAGAGGAGGGGCCAAGAAGCACCTTTTATAGGGCAGGCCTACCTGGCTGTTGCCAGGTAACTGTGAGGCGGAGCATACCTGGCTGTTGCCAGGTAACTGTGGAGGTGGAGTTTAGACAGAATACTAACAAGCACCAGTCAGGTTCCAGCCGCCCAGGGTTGGATCCAGGTAAACCACAACAACCACAACCCCAGACACAGAGCTCCAGAATCACCCCATAGACTAACGCTCCATGTCCTCTCAGGGTTTGGCCAGCTCCCACTGCCTTGGGCTTTACCACCTTATACAGATGAAGGCCTACCCCAGGTTTCAGGTCCACCCAAACCCAAGTCAGTCCATATAGCAATGGGTGTCAGCTCTACTCTAATGCCAGGTTTACTACACCTAGTGTCAAGCAACAGGCTAACAACCCATGAACACAGATTTCAGGCCTTCCCATTAACGAGTCAGTTCCTATGGGTCCATACATCAGTCCAGGCCCAGCAGGATGCTAATCAGTAGGGAGCGATGCCAGAGGAATGGGAGGAGAGAAGACCTTCTTTAGGGGTCTTAGTGTCAAAGCTCTTTTAAGGTAAAGGCCTTATTCCTGGCAATCTATAATGAGGCAGCTCTCTGAGATTATCTTTGCTTGTTCTTATTGCCTTTTGGGGGGGGGTGGATTTAGATGCATTTGCTTTACTCAGGGTGAAACAGAGATTATATGATTTGGAGGGAAAGGCGTGAGAATATCTAGGAAGGGAGGGTCACTGACTGAAGACTAAGGGTATTGGGATGTTTCATTAGCATGGAGAGGCAGTCCAGTCCAGGTGCTGTGTTATGCAACTGATTGCCTGTAGTCACCTTAGTTAAGGGTCGAGATTACATGCTCCAGGGCAAGCAAAGAGGGAGGGAGTAAGCAGCCCTACTCCTGCTGTCTTAGACTGCTGAGATTCCCCGGGTTTGAGCACACTTCTACCTTCCTGGTCTCGTGCCCATCTGGTAGCATGGTCCACATGCTCTACACGCTGTGACTAAAGTTGGAGGAAGAGCCCTGAAGACCTTGCTTCCAAGCTCCCTTAAGATCCAGAATCATATCTTACCCTATGGACTCACCATAGCACCAGATAAGCCTTTGGGCATTCAGATTCCAAGACTGGTCTAGTAAACCCAGCTTTCTGGCCTGCTGGCCAATCCTAGTGCCTGTCTAATCCCTGTGGATTGAGGCATGAGGTTCTTCCAATAGACCAAGGTTTCAGACTGGCTTTCACAAGTGTAGTCTGAGGTTGACCCTAGTGGATTCTGTTACCAGGCCCACCTGTTGATCTTGGTATCGTAGAAGGCAGCTTGGGGAATCTGCCAGCAATTCTACCCACTGACCTTGCCGATTCATTAGGCTTGGATAGACTGAATAGTAAGAAACTTACTCAAACCAAACTAGTCTGAAACAACCTACATCTGTCTTGTATAGCTCCTAACAGCATACCATGAACTGTTAACAACAAGAAAAATGTGATGTGCTTTCTTTTTTAAGGCTGAATGAATGAATGAATGAATGACCCACAACTGGCTATTAAAACTGGAGATTCGTGAGCTGAGCATTGTGGGAGGTGCTTGTATGTTTAACTCTTTTGACACTTAAATAAAAAGATCCTGTGTTTGAAACTAGACTGTGCTACATTGTAGGAATTCTCAAAAATAAAGTAAAAGATAAGAAAGAAAAATACTTACAAATTCTCTATAACATGCTGTATATTAAATTGCCAGAAGTTATTCATTTTACAGGTGAAAATTTGAATTCTTCAATATTTCCTATTGCAAACATCAGGGTTTCCTTTATTTAAAGGTTAAATGACATCTCATTGTTTACTACACCAGAGGTGGTTTTTTTCTCCTTTGTCACTGATACAGGATTAGACTGACTCCTTACTGTGGTGCTGTGACTAATGCTGCAGAGAGCAGGAATGCCATTGTCTCTTTGACACAGCGGTTTCAAATCCTTTGGAGACAGCATGTGAAAAAATGGTTAGATTACACCATTGTTCTAGTTGATTGTTGTTGTTGTTTTTATAGACCTCCAAAGTACTGTCTAATGCCTATACCAATTTATGTTCCCAGAGGCGCACAAGGGCTCCCTTTTCTCTGCCTCCTGAACAATTGTTACTTTTGAGGGGTTCTTCAACAGCCCTCCTGATAGGTGTCTTGCTGTCTGAGAGTGTTAGCATATGTTAATTTTACAAAATAATAGGTTTCATTGTGATATTGCCATGTATTCATAAATAATATTTTAATATGTTGATCCTTCCCCATGACTCTCCTTTCTCTCTCTTCTTGCCTCTTGACAATCCCCCTCCTCTTCCCAAATAATCTCCTTTCTACTTGGATGCTTTGCTTTTTCAGGTTTTGTTATGAAAGAAAGTGTAAAGTAAATTTTTTCTCAGTCTAGCTTATTTCAGTTAATATGATCTGTAGTTCTAGTATCTCTCAACAAGTAGCAGGATTGTGTTCTTCGATATGGCTGAATAATATTTTATTGTTTATCCTTTCATCTATTGGTGGGTAATGAGGACGATCTGATCATCTAGCTAATTGTGAATGTTTCAATAAACAAGAGTATGCAGGTTGCTACCTTTGATTCCTTTGTGGCAGTTTTGACTTCTATTTCCATGATGGTTAGTGATATTGAGTATTTTGTCATATATTGCTGGCAATTTATGAAAGTATAGTTTTTGTGTGTAGCCATTGTACTTCTTAAAGTCGACTTTCATAACTATATGATGCTTTATATAGGCCTCATGATAATCAGAAAGGAAAAACCTGCAATAAGGCACCATGCAAGCCTCCAAAGAAGAGAAGCAACCAGTAATCCTACCCAGATATGATACCTATACCACAACAATGACCAACATGTCACCATAACCCCACAAGGGCAATAGTGGCACTATGAATATCTTTGCACTAACCAACAACTCTTGACTTTAATACTCAATAAGAAGAAAACATGTCTAAAACTACAAACCTAGTCAACTACCCAGCACCAGTAAAGTTATGGATCTTGGAAGAGAACCTACAATCTCTACTTTTCTAAAGCAGAATAACCCCCAGTTACATTCTAAACATTTGTCCTTCTACCCACAGGTAAGTACAGTCCTCACTTCTCAGCAAGAAAATTTCTTTTTGTAACAGATGAAGACCATTATAGAAAACCACAACCAATCAAAATACAGATGCATGGAACCTAGTCTCAATGGATATATTTACTACACAATTCCAGCACTTGATGCTCAGGGGAACATTGTGAAAAAGAAAACAGAAAGATTTTAATAGCCAGAGGAACAGACTGTTTGCTGTAAGACTGTGTCTCTTAGAAATGTGAGAAGCCAGCCAGGTCTACTAAGAGAAACCCTGACTTGAAAAACAAAACAAACCAAAACCGAAAGAAAGAGAAGAAAATGAAAGAGAAATGTCAGAAGCCACACCCACAAAATCTCACCAAAAGGACTGGCCACCATAAGGTGATCTAAACAAAGATGACACAAATAACCATGCTAATATGGATGGCAAAAAAATCATGAGCATTCAGTCGTAAACAAAGATCCATACGCAACTAAGAAATACTGAAAGCAAAAGCAATAGTCTTCCCCTGCGAAAAACACACCAGTTGGCTATCCAGTGCCAAATGGTCTGCTTTAAACACATACAAGTAACATACAGACTGAGCAGGCTGTATTTGTGTATTTAGGAATGTAAATATGTACATATATGTGTTTGTATCTATTTATGTATGTATATAACAACAGTAAATGAAAAACGTGACCATGAATTGTACATATGCACTGGTACCTACATATATATGTTAGCATACCCACATGAGCATGTATACACAACACATATATACACACATAAAACCACATACACACCACACACACACACATGCGCGCGCATGCATGCACACACGTACGCACACACACGCACGCATATGCAGGCCTACACACACACACATAGGCTTAGGGTCAGAATGATCTTTGTAGTTGTTAGTTTAACTGTGCTACCATCCATCTCCATAAGCCTCTGAGCTGGATTGATTTTTGGCAATCTAACACAATCTAAAGTCATCTGAAAAGAGGGAGCCTCGATTTTAAAAATGCCTCCATAAGATGGGGTTGTAAACAAGACAGTAAGGCATTTTCTTAAGCAGTGATCTATGAGGGAGAGCCCAACCCATTGTGGGCAGTACCACTTCTGGGCTGGTGGTCTTGGACTCTATAAGAAAGCAGGCTGAGCAAGCCATGAGGAACAAGCCAGCAAGCAGTGATCCTCCATGATGGCTTCACCAGCTCCTGCCTCCAGATTCCAGCCCTGCTTAAGTTCCTGTCTCTGAGTTCCTTCAGTGATGGATTAGAATGAGGAATTATGAAGCAAATAGATCTTTCCCTCCCCACCTGCTCTTAGATATCATGTTTCCTCATAGCAATAGTAACTCTTCTCAGACAGCCCCCCAAATACTCCTTATTAAACAGAATTATAATTTACTTTTTAAAAGAAAATTCTATTGAGAAAAAAATAAGTAAGCCAAATGAAAATGTTGACATGTTAAGCTCTATTTACTCTGGAAGCGCTTCTTACCCTTTGTGTATACTACCCCTTATCTCTATTTACACTCACTAATTGCCCCACCCTCCAACATGCTCTGAAATTCTTTTCTGAGGCACCACCAAGGATCTGGCTTTACCTGAACAGGAGGACCCTATGGGAAAAATTCCTCAGGCTACTATATGGCATTGTTGAGTCACGCCTCCCTACCACCACTGACCAGTATTACACTTCAACAACTGATGTATTTTCAAGGCAGAAAATCAGTGGAGTGGTCATCACAGACTGAAAGAACCCAAGAGATGAATACAGACCCTTCCTTCAAGAGCAAAATATGTATTGTCCTCCAGGATTCAATGGTCATTCTCCAGGGAACATCACAAAGCAAGTGTGACTAATTCAAGAAGATTGAGGTTAAGTCAATTATCTTTTCCAACTACAATAGCAAAAAAATGTTGATATCATCCCCAAAACATCACTGAATCAAATCAGAAATTTAAAAAAAAACTTTTTCAACAAGTAAAAATAAAAGCAAAACATATAAAAATTTATCGACTACAACTGACACAATTTTTGAAGGCTGTTGATACCGATAAATACCTACATTATGAAAAAAGAAATATCGAACAAAAACCTAACTTATATACCTCAAAAGACAAGAACAGAGTAGCAAATTCTACTCAAAATTAGCAGAAGGAAATAAATAGTAAAGACTAATATCTAAAGGAATGAAATAGTAGAAACACAATAGAAAAAAACGATACAACTAATAGTTTTCTGAATGATAAAAGAAAATGAAGTCTTTATCTAGAGTAACTAAATAAAAGCCAAATAAATAATATAAAAGAGGATATATTATAACTGATATCCCAGAAATATAAAGAATCCCATCTCTGAAGACGGAGTCAGGTAGAAACAGACATCTGAACAGGATGGAGTAAGGAGATGAGGTCAATAATTGAACATCTACCATTAATGAAAAGCCAAGTTCCTGATGGCCTCACCTGTGAACTTTATAAAATGATTGACAGTTAACATAATTTTTCCTAAAACTCTCCCAACAAAATTGAAAAGGACAGAGTATTTTCAGATTCGTTTTACAAGGCCACCTTTTATATTAATACCCAAACCAGTTACAGATGCTGCAAGAAAAAGAATCAAGCCAAAGCACAGGGCCCACATGTGGCCCAAAATATCTATGATTACAAATACTACACTGGTGATTTTCTGTGGTCTCTGGGGATCGAACTCTGGTCCTCCTGCTTGCCATTCAAACACTTGACTGATCTGACTGAGACTAAGACATCTCCCTAGCGCCTTCCATCACTGCTTTGATTAGGGTTTTTTGGGTTTTTTTGTTTGTTTGTTTGTTTTTGCAATCCCTTGGTGGAATCTACAATGTCTTAAACGAAAACAAATCCTCCTCAAAAGAAAAGTTACAAATGAACAGTTTTCACTGTTCAAGACAGTAGACAGATGCTACATTCTGGTCAAGCCAAAAGCTAAGGCATTCTGATCTGTAGAGAGCATGTACAAGCTTTCAAAGACCAGTTTGAAAAGGCATGGATGCAAGAAGCACACTGCAAGATTCTGAGAGAATCAGGACAGGCTAGCAAAACTGGAAAGACATCTGTTTTCCCAGCAACAAAATGTGTTTAACTTGAACTCAGAAAGATTCTACTATAAAAGTTGGGTATGTAGGAGTTTGTATGAAGAGTTCAGTGCATATAGTATGCCTTGAAAAATGCAGGTATATTTATTTTATTAATTATTTTTTGAGAACTATAATATATCATTTCCCCTTTCTCTCTCCTCCCTCCAAACTCTCCGACATACGACATACCCTTCTGCTCTGTATTCAAAATCACAGCCCTGTTTTTTTTTTTTACTAATTGTTGTTACCTATGTATATGTATATTTTATGCTAATATGCTGGAAAGAGGGAAGCCCAGAAGGCCTCAACTTGACACAAAGAACACAAAGTTGCCTATAGTAACTAAGGAATGCTGAGAGCAGGAAAAATAGTCTTCCCTAGAGAAGAGCAGACAAATTGGTTTTTGGACATTGAAATGTCAGGCCTGTGAATACACACAAAGTAACAAAATATAAACTAACCAGGTTAGACTTAGGTATTTAAGAATATGTAGATATTTCTAAGTCAGTTTCTCTTGTCAGACTACATTAAGCAAAGGGAAGAGTTTAGAAAGCCTCTTGAGAGAAGATAAAAAAGTAGAGCTGCTGATGCTGTCAGTGATTTGGTGGTGGATGACAGCTCTGATGCTGTGCTCAGGGCTCAGCTCGACATTGTTATTTGTGGTACTGATGATGGATATTGCTCCTGAAGACATCATGTCTTTAGTGCCATCAAAAGACACAACTAATAGACATGCCAACTTGGAAATAGGAACATCTCACCTGGGACCCATCCCTAGACAAAGAACTAAAGGCAACTACTGACAGCATAAGGGGGGACTTAGCCTTTCCTAGGTGTGAGTCCAATACTAAGGGGTCAGCCCTGAAGCCATGTGCCCATGCGTGCACAAACAACAAAGTTGGACTAAGGTGGTTGTATCTATGCATTTATGCATACATACATACATACATACATACACAAATTCACACACATATTACACACACACATTGTCTTACTTAGGGTCTTACTGCTGTGAACAGACACCATGACCAAGGCAAGTCCTATAAAGTACAACATTTAATTGGGGCTGGCTTACAGGTTCTGAGGTTCAGTCCATCCTCATCAAGGCAGAAACATGGCAGCATCCAGGCAGGCATGGTACAGGAATAGCTGAGAGTTCTACATCTTCATCTGAAGGCTGATTGTGGAAGACTGGCTTCCAGGGAGCTAAAATGAGGACTCTTAAAGCCCACTCCCTCAGTGACACACCTACTCCCACAAGGCCACACCTACTCCAACAAGGCCACACCCACTCTAACAAGGCCACACCTACTCCAACAAGGCCACACCTCCAAATAATGCCACTCCCTGGGTATATGTAATAACAATAATCAAAGAAAAGGAGCCTAATAATGTGAGAGTGGGGGGAATATGGACGGAGTTGGAGCAAGAGTCACAAGGGTCTAGAGTAAGAAAAGTTACCTGATTAAATTTTTAAAAAACCTATTAAAAGACAAATTAGGAAATTTGCAGGAAGCAACTAAAAAGAATGCTAAAGCAACTTCCATTGTCTATGGTTAATATATCAATAGTGCTCTAGTAGGAAAATAGGCTTACACAATTCAGAGATAATTCAAGGGTCACCCAAGCCTCTCACCGAATGAAGTACTGTTGCATAGCACATCAAGGAAATGTTGGGGTAAAAGTATTAAAAGTGGCTAATGCAATACAAATAGTCAAGGCCTTGAATTTTGGGCCTGTAAGATGGCTAAGTGGGTAGAGGGACCTTGCACCAAGCCTGATAACCCGAACCTACTATGCAGAATCCATGTGGTAGACAGAGAAATTGTCTCCCAAATAAGTTGTTCTATGACCTCCACACATGGATTGTGGCACACCCACTCACACACATACTCAGACACATACACATAGATGCATGCACACACACACACACATACACACACACACACTAATTAATGTAAGGTGTGTTAAATGTTTTAGAAGACTATGGCAGTCAGGAGGGCAAAGGCATTGACCCATAATCAGTTCCCAGAATTCCTGAAAGTGTTGATACTGATAACAGTGGTGTTGTTTACATTCTGGAAGGAAGATAGCTAAATCAAGGCCAAATGTAGAGAAGATTTTATGATTCATGGTGTGTTATCAGGATGCCTATGGTTTCAAAAACACACTTTGTGCCAAAACTTGACTATTAATCAAAGCAAATGATTTAATGCATCTCAACGTGTTGGCTACACCTGTGAACAGTACAAACTTTGGAGCTTTGATTTTCAAGTTGATACAAAAAATTGAGGACAGACTTTTTTAATTCCTGGGGAAATGATATTTTGATATATTTGTGACTCTGCTTTAAGTCAATATAACTATTTTGCTTCTAGTTTTAAAATTGACATATAGTTCTGCAACCTGACATTAATTTACATGAATTTTTCTTATGTCTCTTTACTAAACTTGTCCTGCATTTGCAGACACAAATATCTATCCAGTCACTACCACACCCTATTCATATCATAGCTTCTTAGCAGCCCCTACATCATGGGCAAATACTTTAAAATGGAACACACACACAGAGTAATTAGAACCAAAATACCTGAGTAGCACCTTGAATGTTCTTTGAGAAGTGCAGCTAAGCCAGATCCTGGTACATGTATCTCAAATACAATGTCAAATATCTCACTAAATTTTCTACGGTTTTCTTTTCTTTTATAATAAAAATATTAAAAACAAAGTTTGGCCATTTAAAAAGTGCATGTTCTTTATTAGGGAGCTTAAATTTGGGACCTGCTTTCATACTTTTAAAGACTCTCTGAATGGGGTGCCACATAATTAGGATTATTATATGAGCTGATTTGTTTTCTTATCTGTAGAGGTAGAGATCATGAAAAATATACACAGGTTTTTTTTTTAAACTAGCTTTCATTAGTGTTTGTATATTTAGTATGTGTATTGTCTGACAATACTTTTCCTTGGGAGTCACAACACACAGGTCTATTCACCTCAAATAGCGAACCCACACAGACCAAAGTACAGACACCAAATTCCAACTTGATGAAACATTGAATTTTCATGGAGTTACTGATGGGAATATAGACAAGGATTACGTACAGGAGCAGAAGTGAGTCTTAGGACAGCTCCATCACCAAAGACAATCCAAGCATGGGTGACAGTTCATAAAAGTTTAGCACTTGGAGCACACTGAACAGCCTACAGACAGCTCCAACAGGTTGGAGAGTGTCTTTTCCAAGTAATTCAATTTACCAAAACCTCTTCCAGGTAGCTCTGCTGGTTTCTGCTTCTTGCAAGCAACTAGTCTGGTCTCAGTATCTTCTTTGTATCTTGTTTTGTCTGAGAGTGATTCTCTGCAGCCTTTATTGCTTATTCTTGGGAGGGAGATACTTAGTGAAGGAACTTCCTGAAGCTATTTTGAATTGTTTACCTTCTGATTTAAGAACTGTCCTTCAGAGATAGAATGTTTCAACTCAGAATGTTTTAACCTGGGAGAAAACTTCTACACAATAGTATGACCTATGATAATTTGTCTTCATACAATGTGGCCCAACGAGTCGAAAAGTTTGGACCTCTTAGAGTAGACCAATACCCTTGATAAACTTTTGTTGGGAGCCGACTCTTAGCCGAAAGCAGCTATCATCTTTGCAGCCATCTCAATCCATATACCCTGACAAAAGACTTGTTTTCAACAGCCTACAACAGCTGAGTACACTCTGATAAACACCCTGTTTTGCTGTTTAGTGCCGCCAGCAGCTAGGTGCACATGGTCTCCACGCTGCTAGGTACACGTGATATCCACGCTGCAAGGTGCATGACGTAGTGCCTGCAGCTGTGCTTTTCCACGAGGGCAAGGCACGTGGCAAAGGGTGTAAATACCCTGGATTTCCTTTCAATAAAGGAGCCTTGATCAGACCCTCTGTCTTATCTCCATTCTTCGTGTCTCTCGCCCCTCCATCCCCACTCTCTCTCTTGGTAGACCCTGACCCATGGACCGAAGCAGCAGAACGTGCCTTTACAAAGTGGCCCACCGAACGTGGGGCAGCACAGGTAGTTACAAAGTGGCCCCCGAATGTGGGGCAACACGGGCAGTTACAAACGTTGATACCTAAAGTATCATTTGAGGGAAGACCCACCCTAAATCTGGGCCATACTGTCTCATGGCATCCTAGATAAAGGCCAAGGAAGAAAGAAACATTTGCTCTTTGCCTGCCTGTCCTCACTCTCTCTTTGCTGGAATTAGAGTCTACTTCTTTGGGATTCCGACACCTAATGAGGACCAGCTCTTCAACTTTCCACTGAAAACCAGCCACTGTTCTTTTATCAGTCTGTTCTGTCAGTTCCATTCATCTAAAGAACCACGACTAGTGCACCCACTAAGTGTTATTGACATTTCTGTTGAGTATTTATTTGTTAAATGTGTAAATTTGTTATGAATGTTCTATTCTGTCCATATGGTCTATATATGTGGTTTTGTGCTAGGATAATTTGGATTCCTATTACATGGTGATAAATTTTAAAATCATATAGTATGCATCCATTGCTTTAAGGAGTGTAAATTTGTACAGAAATTTTATAAAATATGGAGGCTTCTCAAAAAGCAAAACATAGTGGGTATAGCTCATTGGTAAAGCGCACACACTTGACATATATAATATTATATTCATTCTTAACACCTTGACAACAACAAAGATCTACCATATGACCCAGCAATATTACTTTAAGGTATACCTACAAAGAAAACAATAAGTGACAGAGATGTTGTCATACCTAAGTTCACCCCAGCATTATTAATAGCCAAGATATGGACTCAATCTAAGCAATCATTAGCAGATGACTAGAAATAAAGAAAATCATATGTTTATATCGTGGAAAAGCATTCAGCCTTCAAAGTGAAGTTTTGCAAGTTACTATAGTAGGCAGAACCTGAAGCACCTTATGAAACACAGAAAGGGAACTAGTGAATGAGTTCACCAGGGGAATGGAGAAAATTGCTTCATGTTGGTCAGTTCTGCAGAATAGATGGTTTTTGTAGGTCAAATAGACAGCAAGGTGACTATAGTATAGTCACACTACTGTGTATCTGACACTGGCTAGGAGAGCATGTCTCACATGTTGTCACAACATAGCCATGATATTTGGCTTCATTATGGCAACTGTTTCCAAATGTATGTTTGCCAACATGTCACAATGGCCCCTTCAAATAAATTCAACTGTCGTATGTCAGTTATAGGCCAGCAACGGCAGAAGGGGAGAGGCTATGAGAGAGAAAAAAGTGATTATTCCGAGAGAACACAAGTGAGAGTTTACAGTTGTGATCATATCCATTGCCACTTTTAATATTACTGTTGGCCATGATCCACTGAGATCTTGACTTCACAATAGAAGTAAACAAGCAAACAAATGAACCATCCAAAAACATCGAACACCTCTTGTGATAGGAAGCTTTTAGTCAGTGGTTTATATTTTTGTTAATTTGAGAGGTGGTTTTTCTTTTTCTTTTTATAAGAAACACAGTGACTTTCTTCTCAGTTTATCACTGTTGTGTCTCAGTATACATTGTAGAAATATTCCCTCTCAGCATTAGAGAGTGGGATGTAACGCGTGATAACAAGTGATGTGATCTTCATGAGTATCACTGCCTAGCATATGAGAGGAAAGAGAAAGCATGGAGGAGGGGGAGAGTATCCCAAGAGCCAATCATGTGCCAAGTGACTTCATAATTCATCCTCCCAATCACTAGATGACGTCATGTTTTCCTCTATTACAGATGAGTTTCAGAAAGGTAGCTTTCGTGAAGTCACACGCATGGGCTGCATACCTAAACCTTCCAAATCCTAAACCAGCAGAGCACACTGTTTTTTTATGTTCATCACGGACTACCTATGCAAATCAAACTGAAGTAAAAATGAAGACAAAGTTTTCTAAAACTCCAAGAGCTAGCCAGAACTCTTAATTTATTAGTATTTTTTTGAGCTGCAGGCAGGTTTAAATTGTTCAGTTAATTCGTCTTCAGCACAAAACATCAAGACTCAAAATCAGTCTCCAAACAATGGCACCTGTCAGTTCTCACAGCAGCATCTCCAGGTCCTGAGAGTGTAGTCCTTACAGTCTCCTACATGCGGTGAGACCTGTGCCTCACTTTGGCTTCTACTGTGGGATGCGAAAAGCATGCACCTCATTTTCTCACTTCCCATGTCTCTGTTCTAGCAGACCTCCACCCTGCCCCCATAAACCTTTTCCTGCCTTCCTCCCCATCCAGTAAGTTCCTCCCTGTCCTGGTTTGGGTGTGCAGTAACCTATCGTTCCCTGGTATTTTAACTCAGTTTCCAGCTGCTTAATGCTTGACTGTCTTTTGCTTTATTTCGAACATAGAACAATCTGAACCATTCCATCTGAAGTGCATTAATTATAAGAACTATAATTTCTGGTGTGTGTGTGTGTGTCCATTTTGTAACAACCAAGGAAACTCGGAGCCATTTGATATTTAATACTTATTGACTGAATAATACAATGGTCTGATGACCTGTAGACAAACAAACAAATGAAAACAAATAGACAAAAACATCGTCTATTGTTGTTACTCTGGAATTCTTAAACCTGGGTGTGCAGGATGAGGATAGAGCTCAGTGGCTCAGTTTGTTTAGTGCACATAAGGCCCTGGGTTAAATTATTACCACATTCTATCCCAAGAAAACAAAGAAAAAATTAAGTATTTTAAATTTTATTTTTATTTTTAAAATATTGGTGTTTTGCCTGCATGTATGTCTGTGTGAGGGTGTCTGATCCCCTAGAACTGGAGTTATAGACACTTGTGAGCTGCCGTAAGGGTGCTGAGAATTGAACCCAGGTCCTCTGGAAGAGCAGCCAGTGCCCTTAATCACTGAGCCATCTCTCCATGGACAATTTAGGTATTCTAATAACTTGAAAATTATATATGCTTCATGTCTTTAAGCAAGAAGTATATATTATCAGTAAGGTAATTTAGATATTTACCATTAAAGTGTCATATTAACTAAGTTTATCCAGAACAAGGTTCTCTGCTCTCCAGACCCTCTGCCAAGGTTACTCAGCCTGTCAGTATCATTCATTGTCTATTCAACACTGTTTCTGAGTACTCACTTGCTAGTTTCTCTGGGATTTTGTTTGTTTGTTTATTTGTTTTGCTTTTGTTTGGTGGTTTGTTTGTTTGCTTGGTTTTTCCAAGACAGGATTTCTCTGGCTGTCCTGAAACTTGTTCTGTACACTTGGGTGGTCTTGAACTCAGACATACACCTGCCTCTGTCTCCTGAGTTTTGAGACTATATAGGAACACACCACCCTGGCCAGAGCTTCTCTGTATTTAATTGTATTAACCAAACCCTGAGAGTTGGTGGCATACGTTAATCTTGTTTGGAAAACAAGTTTTCTCTGTTTGGATAATGCTGTGTGTTGTACAGCTCCCACCACGGTGGACCAGCTTGCTGCTGGCCCTCGTGCACACCTGCAGCTCTCTGGCTGATGCATTATTTTGCAGCAGATATGGCGTAGAGGTGGAGCTGCTAGGAGCACTTTCTGTGTTAAGTGGTGGGGATTCCTTCAACTGTTCCCTCTGAGCTCCTCCCAGGGTGTAGTTAATGAAATTTAGTCTCTTGTCACATGGTCTTTTGAACTTAGCAGCAGCTACTCCCTCATGGTTTTCGTGACTGATCGTGAGTTCACACACACAGTCGCTGAGTTGTGATGTTGAAGATTTAGCAACTGACATACCTAAATAGCGCTTTAACCAGCACGACCAACAGCAATCCGATTTACCTTGACCTTTTGCTTATAGAAAGCCTATCTTTCAATTGCCAAGTAATGTATCAAGCAGCTACTTTTCCTCGGCTTTTCACTATGCTGGACTTTCCCCTCCATTTATACTTGCATGTCAGCCTAAACTCCGCTTGCAGCACCACACGAGGGGTAATCACAATTTCTCAGCATGCGTTTACACTGGCAGGTCCGTCAATTAGCACGTATCCTGTACACCCGCTACCTACGGCGCTTCCTTCATATCTACCTTTAAAATCCATCCTGGATGTATTTTTACATTGGACAGACTCTTTATAAGTAGTCAGGGTTTTATATTCCATCAGCTGAAAAACTAACTATGCAAAAGTAAGTATATAAGATACTGGATATGGCTGCCTCCATATTTCCTAAACACAGAGACGGTCTGTTGGTGCTGACACTCACTGTTTCTGATCAGAAAATCAGAAATTTCAATGCTAATTACACACACACTCCCAAGTGATTTGTTTGTTGTTAGAATTTAAAACACCAGATTACTTCTGTCGAAGAATTTTTATCAGTTTAACACTTTCAAAAATAGCTGAGATGGGAAATATCAAATCACACTAAGGATAACTTTAGAAATTGATTTAAATATTATGTAAGCCCATAAAACTTTTACCATCCTCACCAAAGCTAACTTTGGCCTTATTGCTTCATGGATTTTTTTTAATAGTCTTGCATCTCTATCAAGCCTTTGTCTAAGTACCTATTCACTGCTGTATCTGCCATATCATCATCATGTCTGAACCTCAGCTATACAATGTAATTTGAGCAAACCAATATGGACTCACTTCCCCTGTGAGCCCCTGTAATGGTTTGTATATGCTTGGCCTAGGAAGTGGCACTATTAGAAGGTGTGGCCTTGTTGGAGTAGGTGTGGCCTTGTTGGAGTAGATGTGGCCTTGTTGGAGTAGGTGTGGCCTTGTTGGAGTAGGTGTGGCCTTGTTGGAGTAGGCATGGCACTGTGTGTGTAGGCTTTAAGACCCTCATCCTAGCTTCCTTGAAGCCAGTATTCTGCTAACTGCCTTCAGATGAAGATGTAGAACTCTCAGCTCCTTCTGCACCATGCCTGCCTGGATGCTGCCATGTTCCTGCCTTGATGATAATGAACTGAACCTCTGAACCTGTAAGCCAGTCCCAATTATATGTTGTCCTTATAAGAGCTGCCTTGGGCATGGTGTCTGTTCACAGCAGGAAAACCCTAACTAGGACAGCCCCTACGATGGTACTGTATTGGGAAACAAGTGGAGGAACTTTGTCATTGTAATCCTCCAGCTCCTCACAAGTAGATGTTTCTCCTCCTTCAAGTCTCATCCCATCAGTCAATCTAAATCAATGTAAAATGACTGCTTGCCAGTGCCAGCTAATTAGATGTACTTCGTTTACTTGTTAAACATGAGTGTGGGAGAAGAGTTATTAAAATATGTTCACTAGATGTCTGGACAGGGAACTTCTGTGGATTTCTTAGTCATATACCCAGAGGCAACGAAAAAATAGCAAAGCAGAACACATCAGCCTTGTACAACCTTGTGGTTTGTAGATTCCAACCTAAGCAGTTCGAGTCCTTTACAGCTATTCAGAGTTTTCATATTTATGGATCCTGTTTCAAAGTTTCAGAGTCGTCATAGTTAGCATGGAGCAAGAGAGAATCCCAGCTGCATGTTAAGACAAGAAGAGAGTATCCGGGGAGGAAGGCTTGTGAAGAGCTGGTCACCTTGAGAAGAGCAGCCTCCTTTGGTGATGAAGAAAAGCTCGAACACCCCAAAGAGAGGATGAAGGGAAGATATGCTCTATGCTCCTTTTCTTCCCTTGGGGTTCTTGTTGCATGTAGAATAAATACAGAAACAAAACAGGTGACACAAGAGCCTGCTGAACATAGATAAATCCGTCAAGCTGGTACTGACCTGGAAATTCATCTCTGCTGAGGAGATTTCATCATGTGGGAGGGCACTATGCACACTAGCACACTAGCAGGAACAAAAGTAGTTACCAGTCTTATCCAGCTGTAAACCCTGAGAGCTACCATAATAACTGGCTGACAAGATGTGCTCACTAGAGCAACAGTGCCATGAAATGTTAAAGGAGTGACCAACCACTTTTTGATTGGATTTAAAGACCTCTCTACAAGATGGAATGTGTGCACAGTATCATTAACTGGGCCCAAAGCCCATGTCTAGGTAGGTCAAATGCCCTAAGGAGAACTTACTATCATTCTACTAAATGAACATATTAAACTACCCTCTAACTTCTTCCCTTTACAGTCTTTGGATGAGTGCATCTTTTAACCCTCATAAGAGAAGCTTCTTTTTATAATAGATAGTGATTAATATAAAATACCATAAAGGGCCAACATACAGAGAATAAAACTATGGAGGGCTCATACCTAAATAATTTATATTACACTCCCTCTCATCCCAAGGCTTTGGAGTTCTCATGAAAGGGGAAACGAAAAGATTGTACAAGGTGAAGGTAGGAAATAACTACATTGAAACACTGTTTTCTGGATACAACAAGGTCATTGCACTCATGATCTCATGGTGACTGTTACCGAATGCCAAAGACCACAATGGATTAAGGTGACCAAGGTCCTAGCATGAGTGAGTGAGGGGCAATTGATGTCTGCCAGCAGGAGACCCAATTTTCTTCTCTTCTCTTCTCTTCTCTTCTCTTCTCTTCTCTTCTCTTCTCTTCTCTTCTCTTCTCTTCTCTTCTCTTTTTTATTTTGTGTGTGTATCTTTTCATTGGTTATTTTATTTATTAACATTTCAAATATCCCTCTTGCTGTTTACCCTCTGCAAACCCACTATCCCATCCCCCCTTCTCCCTGCCTCTATGAGGGTGCTACCCTACCCACCCACCCACTCCAGCCTCACTGCCCTGGCATTCCCCTATGCCGGGGCATCGAGCTTTCACAGGACCAAGGGCCTATCCTACCATTGATGCCAGAAAAGGCCATCCTCTGCTACACATGCAGCTGGAGCCATGGGTCCCTCCATGTATACTCTTTGGTTGGTAGTTTAGTTCCTGGGAGCTCTGAGGGGGTCTGATTGGTTGATATTGTTGTTCTTTCTATGGGGTTGCAAACCCCTTCAGCTCCCTCAGTCCCTCCCCTAACTCCTCTCTTGGGGTTCCCATGCTCAGTCCAATGGTTGGCTGAAAGCATCTGCATTGGACATGCTCTGGCAGAGCCTCTCAGGAGACAGTTATATCAGCTCCTGTCAGCAAGCACTTCTTGGCATTAGCAATAAGATCCAGCATTTTGCTGCATATAGTAAACTCACCTCAGTAACAAAGACAGACACTCCCTCAGAGTTAAAGGCTGGAAACCCAATTTTCTTAAGGCATGCAGGCCCTAACAGGCTATGAATGTTCCATAGATAGCCCTAGGCACAGTCACATACTAGCAGCACTAAGTAGACTCAGTGGGAAAACATGAAGTTAGGAGGGGAAATGGGAGGGAATAGGAAAGAAATTGGAGGAGAATGAATTGGGGTGGATTTGATACAAAACACATTAGATATAGGTATGTAATTCTCAAGCAATTAATAAAATGAATGTTCCAAGTCAGATGTTCAGGACAAAAAGCAGACTGGAGCAGGATGGAGAAATGACAGAGAAGGGGAAAGGACATGTTTGCCCATGGACCGTGGGGAACTTCAAAGACTTTATCTCAAATCGTTTGGAAGAAAGTAAGTATACATTCTAAATGCAAATCTCAAGCATATTAAAGCAAGAGCAAGATGATACTTCCTTGCTTTACTTCTCTTTACTCTTCTCTTCTCTTTCCTTCGCTTTACTCTCTTGCAAAGCACACTAGCATAGTGTTTAAAGGGAAGGGGGAAAGCTCTGCTGGCATGTTTACCCAGGGTGGATCTTTGGTTTCCAAAGCTGTAAAGTTCAAGGCCTACCCTTCCTATGTCTGTGTCTTTATGACACCTATACTCCTTTGATACACACACACACACACACACATCCCATATACACATACAGCACACACACATACACACCACACACACATACACACCACACACACATACACACCACACACACATACATCACACACACACACAGCACACACACATACATGCCACACACACACTGTACACATACATACCACACACCACACACACACTGTATACATATACACCACACCACACCACACACACACATACATACACACACACACATCCTATGGTCTTCCATCCATTCTGTTTACTGGGGACTTACTGAGTATCAAATGACTAACCCTGAGTTATGCTGCATCTGACTGGTCACTAGCCCTCAGGGTTGAAGCATCTAGATACACTGGTCTCTATAAAGTCCTTGTGAGTGTAGCAGAAGAAATGAGTTTCTCACTCACATTGTTCCTCAAATTGACTTTTAAAATGGAAGAAAATTGAGGCTAAAGAAGACTTTTATTTAAACATAGAATATATATATATCCTCCCTTCATCCCCAAATACTGCTAAAGCAGTTGACCAGGAAACGAAGAGAATGTATGACATCATTCAAATGAACAGTTGTAAGAAACTGAAAAGGCAACTCACAAAGCCTGCTAAGAAAAGCTAAGCTGGGTCTGGTAGTATGAGGAATCCATCCCAGCACTTGGGAGACAGAGGCAGGTGGATCTTTGTGAGTTCGAGGCCAGCCTGGTCTTAGAGAGTACCAGACTAGCCAGGGCTACTTCCTGAGACTCGAAACATCTTTTTTTTTGAGAAAGATGAAATTATTTGTCCCAAGATACCAATTCCAGCCACTGTTAATAGAATCACAAAGTCATTGGAGGCAACATGTACTTCAGAAGAAAGGGTTACGAGTGAGACTAAAAAGCCGTTAAACATACGTGAATTTTGCTTATTTATTTTTGAGATAGGGGACACACTATATATTCCTGTGGACCTGAATCTAAACGGATACAGGTAGTTAGAACATCCTTTTGTGCTTACCATCCTTGAAGCTGCAGTTAGGTTCTCCTAGATATATCAAAAATTAATAAATAGGTGCTCTTCCAAATTGTTACATATACATACCAATTAAGAATCTATACTGTGATATGACCCCCACCTTCATTAGAACATCATTGGATTGTGGTTTTAAAGGAACTCTCTCCCATGGACTTCTCAAGAGCATAACCCAAAGAAATACCCTAAACGATGATTCAGTCTTCTATGATTTAGGAAGGGAAAAAAGATCACCTTACCCATAAATATGATACCTGGTTCCTACATGTTTACTAAAACTTCCAAAAGTTCACACCACAGATCCCACTGTGCTGGTATTCACACCACCATCCTTTCTGGATGGTTCACTTCAGTCTTTTTCTTTTCATTTCTTTTCTTTTGTCTTTTCCTTTCTCTCTCTCTCTCTCTCTCTCTCTCTCTCTCTCTCTCTTTCTTTCTTACTTTCTTTTATTTAATTTTTTTGAGTATGTGCTTTGCTTTGCTTAACTGAATTCTCCCCTTTAAGATGATAAGAACTAAGGTGAAACTTCTACCTTATAACACATACATCAAAACAAATTGGAATACCTAGCTGAAAAATGCTCTGCCTTCCTGGAGCAGTCAACCCCAAGGACTGAAGTACACTAGTCCTAGGTGATCATCTAGGGGGAAGAGAGCACAAGAGTGGGGAAGCCATTCCAGACTTAAGAGGAAAATCACTAAAAATTGACATATCTAATGCTGAAAGCTCTAGGTTCATTCCCTAAAGCACTAGCAACCAGGAGATCTAGGCAGATAAAGGAATGATTACTCTCTGGGAATGATTAGCTTAAGGCAAAAGAACTACAAACAGACATTGTATATTTTGACACCCACAGAATGACCTCATGGTAAAGTCTTCATGTGGATAAAGTCTTCGATCTGAGTATAGAGAGCTTCTAATTGACTTGGTAGTGTCTAATTCATCGTCATTGTCATCATCGTCATCATCATCACCATCATCATCGACACCATCATCGGATTGCTAAGGTTCACCCAAACAATTAAAATATCTTCTATAACATAAAAAACAAGGGAACAAGTTTATTTTAAGGACAGAGGATAGGTGATGCACAATGCAGAAAACCCTCACCCACAATAGTAGGTATCCCAGGGGGAAGTAAGTGCCCAAGACACTGACGCTGAGATGGAGGTCAGCATTCTGGAAGCTTATTAGCGAGTGCTATTTTGAAAGGAAGGAAAAGTTGAACTATAACGGGGGTCTCAGAAAAGGTGCTATGACTTACACAGGGTTCATGTGCTGGAAGCTTAGGCTCCAAATAGCAGACTCAAGAAATGGTGGACTCCGTAGGAGGTGGAATCCCCAGGGAGATAATTAATCCAGAGGGTTCTAACCTCAGAAGGGATTAAGGACCATGCCACAAGAGTGAGTTAGTTCTTCAAGGACTGAATTAAGTACAATGAGAGTGTCTTGTTATAAAGTAAGACCACCTCGTGCTTTATCTCTTCTGTATATCCCCCTTACCCCTGGCCGCTGGTCCTACCATGTGATGTCATTCACTCTCTCATGATGCAGCATGAAACTCACGCCAGATGTGGCAACCTGAACTTGAGATTCTTCAGCTTCTACAAGGAAGAAACTTTTCTTATCCAGTCTCAAGTATTTTGGGATAAAAAACACAGAAGGCCTCTTACCCAGTCCTACAAGGAGCTCCAATCATGACAACTCTAGCTTGTGGTAGAAATTGTTGGTGACATCCACATAATACTGGTTTTGAGACCATAAAAAATGCAGGACTGAGGGGATCATAGAGATTGAGGCCAGACACTGCATAGCAAGGCGGGAGCTAATGAACAGAAACTCTACGAGGCCATCACAAGAAGTGGTAAATGGAAGCATAAGCTGCAGCGTAGACCCTTGAGTATTGATGAGGATGCTGGGACACTGACACACCCATAGAGGATATCTGCATATATTTAGTGGAGCCAGTCTATCCAACAGATCCGAGCTGTGTGTGTCTTAGTTAGCAAGGCTGGAGGAATGACAATGCCTGGGCCTTTTGGAGCTCATGATTACACTAGAAGGCTCAGATGTCAAACGTTTCTCTGCTATATTTGGTGAACTTTTTTTCTGGTACAGTTTATGGCTTTTGGAATTAGACTTTTTTAAGACTTATTTATTTTATGTATATGAGCATGCTGTTACTGATACACTAGAAAAGGACATCAGATCCAATTATAGATCGTTATGAGCCACGTGTGGTTATTGGGAATTGAACTCATGACTTCTGGACGATCAACCAGTGCTCTTAACTGCTGAGCCATCTCTCCAGCCTGAAATAAGACTCTTTATTCTGCACTATTATAGAAATTTTTTGCTCTGTGCTATCATATGGAGGAAGTACCTAACTCGTGTTCAATTTCATAGAGATTTAGTTAAGTCTTAGAACTTTTAAAGCATGGGAGCTGCTAATGACTGTGGGGACTTTTAAGGTTGGTATATAGAAATTTTACATTTTGGACTGATATTTATTTATCTATTTACTTCTTTATTTATTGTATTATAAGGTACCTGTTAGCTTATGGGACAGGAATTATGACTTAAAATTATATGTTTGTGTGTCAGGCTGGCAAGGAGTGGAGTTGTGAATTAAATTGTCAACATGACACAATATAATCACCAGGGAGAAGGGCTTCAGAGAATGTCTGTGAGGAGGAATATTAGTTATGTTAATTGATACGGGCAGGCCCATTCAGGGCGAACCTCCCCTTTCCCTTGGCTTGGAATCCTGAATAGTCTAAGAGTGGAAAACATGAGTGCTTAACTCACAGCTCCCTGCTCTGAACGTGAGTGTAATGTGACTAGCTAGTGCAAGTTCTTGCCTTCAGAGCAGGGTTGTTTTTTTACTTTTTATTTATTTATTTATTTATTTAATCCAAACAGGAAATGAAGCTGAAATGTCTTTGGAAGCCAGCTTCACTGGACTGAGTCATTTATGGGTTCTGGAGAGATCTGTAATTGAAGACTGACTTTCTGACACCCACACTAGTTGCGGTTGGGAGATGCTGTGGTTTTCATATGAAATGCCCCTCCCCCCACAGGCTCCTCTGTTCACTCTTGTTCTAGCTCTTGGGGCTATTTTGGGAGGTGATGGAAACTTTAGGAGGCGGACCTTGCTTCAGGAATTGGTCCACTGAGAGCATTCCTGGTCTATTCCGGGCTCTCTAGTCCTATCTGCCATGATGCAAAACAGCAGCCTCCTGCCTCCCGCACACATTCCCTTTGCCATTATGGCCAGTCTGCCTCTGGCCCAAAATAATGGAACCAGCTGCTTTCAGACTAAACTAACTGAAAGTGTCAGATAAAATAACTCCTTCCTCCTCTTTCTTAAAGTTGTTTAGGTTAGGTAGTCTATCACAACAAGAAAATGATTACTGGGGGGATACCCTATTTGTTCCTGAAGGTGTACTTCATCCCAGTGCCCACCACAGAAACGTCAAAGCATTGAAATTAAGAATCTAAGACTTAACATTAGAATCTGGGAAATACATGAGAAAAAAAATAGCTGAAAGGGAGATGCTTAGTAGGATGGGGCAGGGGAGGAAGGAATGGGGCAGGCTCTGCTGTTCTCATCACAGGACAAGGTCTGTGGAACACTGAAACTAGCTTGGGCAGTCTTTAGTTTTGAGCATAGATAAGGAAGTGGCCCTAAGCTGTATGTTGCTATAATGATCATAGTCTTGACTCCTATTAAGACTAGAAGTCACCATGTGGAAAAGGACAGAGGTAAAGCCTCCTGAAAGGAGGAAAATGAGGGCTTAAAACATTTTGCACAAGAATGTGGAAGAGCAGCTCCACAGCAGACTTTGCAAAGGGAAGTGAGAGACACTTTTGTTACTAGCTCTTTTTTTTATAATTTTTAATTTTTTAAAATTTTTATTGGATATTTTATTTATTTACATTTCAAATGTTATCCACTTTCCCGGTTTCTACTCCAAGAATCCCCTATCTCATCCCCCCTTTCCCTGCTTCTATGAAGGTGTTCGGGGGGGGGGCCACCCACTCCCACCTCCCCGCTCTGGCATTCCACCTTTTAAAAGGTGACTCTCTAGGCTGGGGATGCATCCCAGTTGTAGAATTCTTGTCTAAAATACCCAGGACCCTGGCCCAGCACTCGGGTCGCTGGTTCACTGTGGTGTGGCAGGGACAATATGATAGGAAGGTGATACACTGAGCTGTGCCTGCATCTTAGCTTAGCAGACTGTCCCGTCCACATACAATGTAAGCTCCACCTTCCCCCCAGAACATGCTTGGAACTATTCTCCTGAGAATATCCAGCAATGTCAGTCTCCAAAGTGTGTGTCAGTGTTTCAAGAGCAGAGAAGTTGTCGTCTTTTTCTTCAGCGGAAAAGGCTAGAAGGATAGTGTTTCACATGCTCACCTCCAGGCTGGCTTTGTGTTGAGAGCCGTGGAAAGAAAGCCTGCCTTGGAAGTTATTCTACAACTGGGGCTGGAGAGATGACCTAGCAGTTAAGGGTCAAAGGTTAGAAGAACTGGGAATTGGTTCCCAGCACCCACACGGTAGCTTACAATGTTCTGTAACTCCAGTTCTGGGGAAATCCAATGCCCTTTTTAAGCCTGCCAGAGCACCAGGCATGCACATCACACACACACACACACACACACACACACACACGCATACACACACACACAGAGCAAACACTCTTACCCACTTAGCCATCTCCACAGCCCCTAAAGACTAATTTTAAATGTGATTACTATTCCTTAATTTTCCCTAACCCACCAAAGTCTTGCATGCCTATCCTGTAACAATTAAGAGACATTTCTTAGCCTAGGGAGACCTGTGATCTCTGTCAGCATTATGGGATGGAGCAGGACCCTCAGGGATCTCTGGAACTTTCCTATAGAACGAGCCTGGGAAAGTAACCAGGAGTCATCTAGCTCCTGGTTTACACAGCTCCTATGCTGACTCATTGTGGTGTGATTGGGAGAATTTGATAAGAAGGCTATGATGTGTTGAATTGCATCTGCATCTGCCATCTGCAGCAGACTGTCCCATCCATGTGAAACAGGAGCTCCACTGGTCCCCTCCAGAATGTGCTTGGAACCATTCTCCTGGGAAAACCCGGCAATATTAGTCTCCAAAATGTGTGTCAGTGTTTCAAACAGGAAGTAGATAGTGCTCCCAAACCGGGATACAATCCAAGAAGGGCTTATTTACCAAGTGACTCATTGCGACGGAATGACGACGTTGGGAAGCCACAGAGAACAGTGCAGTAGGCAGTAATGGTAGAATACTCCAGTCTCTAGAGCAAAAGGGATAAAGGTAGAGATTATCAAAGCCCAGAAGGGAAAAATTTGCATAGAGCATTGAAGAGGGCGCATACAGGGAAGGACGCAGGTTACCAATATGTGCTCACATTTTCCCACGAAGGCTTACCATTGATTAACCCTGCTGGAACTCAGAGGACAAAGGTGCTTCTGATTTGATGTTTTAAAGTTCAGTCTCCAGGATAAGAAGCAGGGTGAAAGGTGATAAGCCGTAAGCCCAGGCAAATGGACAAGACATAGCGCACCTCATAGCATCCAGGATGCTGAGAACTGGCATGTGTAGATAAGTAGCCACTGTTGTGATTCCTAACCCAAATCTGTTTCTCAAACTGCAGTGTATGGACACTTACCTCGGGGTAGGAAGCACGTGTAGTTCTAAAGAGATTACCCAAGTTTTCTTTTTTATTTCTATCCTGTACCTATTTCTATAAGGTTCAGTTTGACCACGAACCTCCCACTTAGCAAAGATAAGAACATATTACCTACCCCAAAATTTTAATCAAGGTGTTTTCTTAGGCTTTAGAAAGCCACTGGATTTTCATTAAACTCAAATAAAAAGAGATAATCTCTTAATGATAAAGCCCAATAAAATCTCTCTCTCTCTCTCTCTCTCTCTCTCTCTCTCTCTCTCTCTCTCTCTCTCTCTCTCT